>NC_052356.1:64184708-64364486 GCF_009727055.1 Benincasa hispida | reverse complement strand
CCGGTCGCGCTGAAATTGATATACACAAGGGGGAGACTGTAATGAACATTCATAGGTAAAAGCTCCGGATTAAGGCAGTGAAGATCCGAGAGGACAAAGAAAAGAGGGAAAAGTCATCATGGACGTGAAAAGACCAGGTTGGAATAAGCAATCCCTAAGCTACTATATGACTCTACCTCATCAGGGATGCAACTCTTTTGAATATCCTTTTTCCTGCATCAATACTTCATGAACTTTCATCATACTCGTTATTATCTATTATCGCAATTACTTTGTTGTTATCTGCATTTTTCTTATTCTATAATATATATATATATATGCGATCGTGTTGAACGATTGCAGTAAAAGATTTTGTTTTGTTTAAAATCATTTGACCCCCTCGATGTTTTTCTTGCTAACGATTGAGGTGAACGATTGCAGAGGCGCTGCACGAAGAAGCAACTTATCTTATTCCGTCACTGCAATGCAAAGAAAATAGATCACTGCAAAGCTGAATGCATCAACAAACAATGCGGGCGACAATGCAAATTTGCGGGTTGTATTCTTCCTTAACTTTATTCCAAATTTTGCGCTATCGCGTCACATTTTTAATTTTGAAAGTTTTATCACTGCATCCTCTTTGATTACCGCAATCATTTAATATTGATAAATTTAGAAAGTCACCGCATGCTTTCTCTTTTCCAATTATGATTTCAATGATCAAACGCATACTTCTATTTTTTTTTCATATATACTAGAGTCAACTTAATTTTAGGACAAGTCACCTCATGAAATATTTCAAGAAGTTAGTGGTCTACTAGCTTTCTTTCAAACTGGCCCTTTACCAAACTTCCTAAGAACATCGCATGAATTCTTTCAATCTTTTGGCAATGGAGACATTGCCGCATTTTAAATTTGGGGGTGAGATATTTATTTTTCGACCTTGCTATTTTTAGCTTTAAGAAAAAAAATTATTTGAAAATAACAACTCCACTGTCAACGCAATGGAGAAACCCATGATTGATAAGAGTTAAGTAGTGAAGGGTACCTACCCAAAGTTGGATGTCCGCATGACACACATGGGGGCAAGCCAAAACAAAAGTAAGTCGCCAGGATCAACGCATAAATAAATGACCGCAACTCCGCTGCCAAGTAGGTATGAGTTTAGTCTGAGGAAGAGCGCATTGCTCGTAGTTGGATGTCTGCATGACACACGTGGGGGCAAGCCAAAACGAAGGCAAGGCACTTGGATAAGCCAAGATCAGAAAAACAAATAATAATAATGTCAAGAAATATGCAAGGATAAAAATCATTTGACACCCCGGTGGAAAAGTTTTTTTGATATAAATCATGCAATGTCCCGGAATTTAGTAAAGTCCTTTTGAAGGTTAAACTTGCGGTCCCTAAGTTTAAGAAATATTTTAAGAAGAGACTTGAATAAGAATTAAGGAAATTTTGGTGTATAGGATTTGAATGAAGTATCCTTGAGAAATCTAGGAAAAGAAATTTGTGGTCAACTTTCTAAAGGAAATCTTTAGCTTATGCTTGAGGACAAGCATTGTTTAAATTTGGGGGTATGATAACGGGTAGAAATGCACGTTATTACAGTGTTAAGTTCTTAAACAATGCTGGCTTGCGTTGATAAAATATGTTAGATTGCGTCCAGAAAGCATTAAGTTCATAACATTGTAGTCGCATGTGTTCATCGCATAGAAACAGTTAATTTTTGTATTTTTATGCAGAATATGCGTTGAAGCAAGGCGAAAAACACGATCGCAAGAAATCAACGATCGAGAGCAGCATTACTGCAAGGCTTTACGGTGATTTCTGTTTACAAACATCTGCTCAAAAAGGATTTCCGTATAAAGCCGGCGCAACTTGGTGGGCGCATTTGAGTGAAAGGCATAATTAATCACGATGGGATAGAAAGTTGATGACGGTCGAATCCGAATTAAATTGACAAGCTGCTAACGATAACAAGTACACTCAGCTTTTCAGTGACAAATATTCGGCACATCAGTCAAAGAATTAAAGTCATCCCATCTGTGAAATCATAAGAGAGAAGCCATCCTTCACCCCGAAGCTCTATAAATACCGAAGGCATCCTTCAGAAAAGGGGTTCACGAGTTCAGAATTTAGCAAGTCTTTGTTCATAACTTTAGCCATGTTCATAGTTTTCTTTTATTTTTAAGGCAGAGCGAGAAAAGGGCAGAGACGTCGGAAGATCGCTCAGGGTAACTCGAGAGAGAACCCAGAGGCATAGAATGCAGAGAGCGGGCCGATTCTCGCGAGAGCGAGACTATCTTTTGAACAAGAGTAGATAAGACAGTGTAAAAGCCTGGGAAGCAAGAGATTGCTACTAGGCTCTTTATTCTCTTCTTGCATTGTTATTTTGTATTTCAACTTTACATTTATATAATGGAAGTTGTTATTCTACATCTGTTCACTCTCTTAGCACGCATGAGTAGCTAAACTTATCGAATGGGTTGACAAAAACTAAGCTAACATGACCTAGGTTCTTCATCGCATGCGATTATCTTATTTTATGTTGTGCCTAACACCCCTTTAGAGCTACTTGAAAGAGAGTCTAAAGAAAGAACCTGAGACTTGAGAGAGCTAGGTTAGAATCTAGATTCGAGAGAGCAAGATTAGATCTGCATAAATAAGAGATAGGTACTTAGAGATAAGCTCTGTTTGTCAACCTGCATCACATGCACCCAAGAGATACGTATGATATTATGTGGTCGCCTTATTTGTGTGTGTGTCATTTTGTCATTGCATAAATAAGAATAGAGGCTTATGTGTAGGTCATATAGACCTATCGCATATATCGTATGTGTTTTAGCATTAGAAGCCGTAGCATTCGCATCGAGAGATGGTTTACTATTGTATGTGTGTTGCATGAGTGCATCCTAGGAAGTGTTAGCCAGAACCCTTCTCAACCCGTTCACCACATACTCATCTCATATTTCGTTTTATCAACTCTTTTCGAAACTCCACTGCATTTGTTTATTTTTATTACCGTAACAACAATCCAAACAACTACTTGATTTATTTGGTTACCGCAAAGTCTTCTGAAAAATTACCACCGCATATTATTTTTCCAAGTCCCTGAGTTCGACCCTGGACTTACTAGGAAACTCTGTGGGGTTTACACTTGAATTCCACTGAGAAAAGTTGAGTGCTCAACGCATTTTCATCATCGTATTTCATCTATAATTCCACCTCATAAAATAACGCATCAAGGAGGCTTATACTTTGGCCTTGTTAGGCAAACTTGCATGTTCACCGCATCACACACATCACCGCAACCTCACACCATAACACATCATAATTTCACGCATAAGAGGCCTCCCTAGGGAGTGTAATTTTTTATAGAAGTGGCATCTCAGAGCTTCAAAGGATCGATGAGTTGATGAGATTGTTGGGTTGCAATTCCGGATTCGTGGACGAGATTCAAGAAACAACTTGCAATTTCTTCCCTCTTTTATTTTTTGTCCTTTATGTATGGAAACCTCATGAATGGTATATGTTTGTGTTGTAACCATAAGTGGCTGATTTGTGTTTCTAGGGTGTTGATCTAGTTTTATGGATTTCGAAAACTAATTTGGTTATTTTTTTGAATTGAATCTATGCATAATTATTTTACCATGTTTGTTCTTAATGCTTTTCATTAACTTATCACTAATTGAATGTTCTCTATTTAATTTCCGTCTCGAGAGAGAAGGTGTTGAGTTTGATCTAGTATGTTAAATTGTTAATCAAGTATGCACGAGAGTGATAAGAGATTAATAGAGGTTGTCGACAGAGGAACTTACTGTTGTGGCTAGTCAAGCGATAGAAGAGATTCAGGTCGATGGTTAGTCATTAGAAAGGGTTGAGCTCAGGAGAGGATACCTGGATAAAAGACTCCGAGATCTATAAATTGCATTAATCAATCTAAGGTCAAAATAATTAATGTGGTTAATCCGTTTAACGAAATCATACCCTAGGACGTGTCCTTGTCTAGTTTCACCCCAGTTTTATCTTTTTTTGCTTTTTAAGATTAGATTAGATTAATTTTCATCACAGTTCGGTCCCCTAAATAAAATTAGAAGAATCTCTGAATAACTAAAAGAGTCAACCCAATTCCTCAAAGGACGGTACTCGGTCTATTAACCATTTTACTATATTATAATTTGACGCGTGTGCTTGCGCCCTACATCAAGTTTTTGACGTCGTTGCCTGGGAATTGTGATTTGATTTCTTTTATTATTTAAGAGATTTAACTTATTTTAATTTAGGGTATATATTATTTTTTTATTATTTTGTTTTGTATTTTTCATTTATTTTGAGTCTACTCTTGTGTGATTACTTGTGGTGTTTTCTTTACCATGTCTTATGATAATTTTTTATGGCCTTATGAGTTTTACCAACCTAATCTAGGTCCACCGCCACCACCACCACCAATGTCTTTCCACCCATACCCATATCCCATTAGTTACCCATCCCATGACTATAGGAGTTTTTATTTTTATCTACCCCCAATAGAGGAGAAACCTTCTTTAGAGGACCTATTGTTAGAGTCTTAATTTAGGAGGTTTTGTATGGAAGAGAGGAGGAGAATGAATAGGATAGAAACTCAATTGATGGAGAATGAAGCAGGCATGAAACGTTTAAGAAATCAACACCGTCTGATGGTTGATGCATTTAGAGCCTTATTTGAGAAAAAATTTCCAATGCCACTGAGGTAGGGAGGTCCGTGATTGTAGATTTTGATGATGAGGATGAGTTGGAAACATTAGAGTCATACCAAGATTCAGTTTGTGAGATTGAGAGAGATATGCCTAATTTAGATAAGGAAGTTCAAGTGATTAAGGTTGAGGTTGAGAAGCCTTATGTTCCATCACTTAAGAGTCCTTTTGCCATTGATCTTTCTCTCATATATTCTTATGAGCCGCGTCAGTTTGAGTCTACTTTTAATTTTCAGTCTTTTTATTTTCTAAAAATTAAAAATACCAAAAAAAATTTTCTGCTTTCAAGTGCCTGAGAAAAAATAGACAGCCTACAAGACTTTGAAGGTTATATTGATTTAAGAAAGAAGGGACCTAAAAAATAGGATAATTTTTATGTACCTTAGCTGACAATCTCCCATGTCATTTAGCTTGGACGTTAAACTCGGTGCTTCTTGGTAGGCAACCCAAGCTTTTATTTTATTTTAGATGTTTTAGTTTATTTTATTATTTTTATTTTTAGTTTAGCACTCATGGTTTTGAGTCTTATCTTTTTCTGGTCTAGTTTTTATAGGAGCCCTCAAATTAAAGCATGGTTTGCAAGCCTTACACACGTGGATTCACTCACTCCCTATGTTTATTTTATTGCATTGAGGATAATTCATTTTTCTATGTTTGGGGTGGAGGACATATTGCATACTATTACTTGTCTAGTTGTTTTTATCTTGATATGCGAGTTATTTAAAAAAAAAAAAAAATTTAGAAACTTTAACTAAAAGGAGGATTAAGTGTAGAGTATTTGGTTGTGACCTAGAAAGGTCCCACCAGTTAGAGGGTTGATGTGCATGATGGTTTGTAATGTTAGACTAAGAGAAAAAGAAAAGAATATTATTATTGCCTTTGAGAAAAAAAAAAAATATAGAGTATATACTCATGTGCTTAAAAGAAATATCTTTGTATTATTTTAAACTTGTAATGTGTATGCATGGATGGAGGTAAAAAGAGTTGTCGTTGCTGTGATCAGTTAGGACACTTGGCAATTGACTAGGTATGGTTCCCTGCAGTGGATGGATAAAAGCTAGTGCCCCTAGGTAAAATGATGCAAGTTTAGGGCCCTGTTTGTTGTTAAAAAAAAAATACAAAAACAAGGCACCTTAGTGGACATACTACTTTCTTGAGTATGTAGATGCTTGATGATTGGTGCATGAGCCAGAGTAGGGGGGAAATTGGAGAAGCTCTCTTGAACCTAACGTTAGCTCATGTGTTTTGAATTAAATGTGACTTGCACATACACACGTGGGAGATGATGAGATTTGGCCTTGAAATCTTTTAATTTTGGGATGTGTTTGAAAGTTTCTGCTAATAGATCTAATATGCTTATTCTGAATGATGAGGTTTTGAGTCATTTGCATGCTTGTCTAAATTTCATTATACTCTTATTCTTTCTTTCTTCGAGACTAGCAAAGTTTTAAGTCTGAGGTGGTGACACACATCCAAAAAGTGCATTTTCTGGGCTTAAAATTTAGTTAGTTTTATGCTTAATTTGAGATATTTGATGATTTTATTGTTTGATTGTAGGAAATCGAGCAATTGGATGAGAACAAGTAATTTTGGAAATTTAATGACCAAAATACCCCCAAGAAGTTCAAAGTTTTGACCTAGGGCATTGATCAATGGAGAAAAAGGAAAGAAAACGCGGAATTCGAAGGTAGGGCAATGTTGAATAAGCGTTGCAACGCTTCCCCATGACGCTACAAAGCAGAGAGCTCATGAAAATAAGGTAGCGTTGCAATGCTACAATTAAAAAAAGCGCGCTATGGATGATTTAACGTCAGCGTTGCAACGTTGCCTTGGAGCATTGCAATGCTACGACTACTGCTTATATAACCAGTTTATGGCCGAGACGATTGAAGGAGGCCGATTTGAGGCCAATAAAGGAACTTTTTGGGCTATTTTGAGAGCGTAAAGAAACAGTAAGGCCTCCCTAGAGAGTGTAATTTTGGATAAATACGGCATCTTAGAGCTTCAAAGGATCGAAAATTTGAAGAAATCGTTGGGTTGCAATTTCTTCCCTTTTTTATTTTCTGTCATTTGTGTTTGGAAACCTCATGAATGGTCTATGTTTGTGTTGTAACCATAAGTACTGGTTTGTATTTCTAGGGTATTGATCTAGTTTTATGGATTGCGAAAACTAATTTGGTTATTTCTTGGATTGAATTTATGCATAATTATAGAATGTTTGTTCTTAATACTTTTGATTAACTAACCACTAATTGAATGTTCTTTACTTAATGTTTTTCTCGAGACAGAAGGTGTTGAGTTGGATCTAGCATGTTAAGCTGTTAATCGAGTATACACGAGAGTGATAGATGATTAATAGAGGTTGACGACGGAGGAACTTATTGTTGTGGCTAGTCAACCGATAGAAGAGATTCGAGTCGATGGTTAGTCATTATAAAAGGTTGAGCTCGAGAAAGGATACCTGGATAAAAGACTCCTAGATCTATAATTTGCATGAATATATCTAAGGTCAAAATAATTAATGTGGTTAATACGTTTAACGAAATCATACCCTAGAACGTGTCTTTGTCTAGTTTCGCCTCAATTTTATCTTTTCTTTCTTTTTAGGATTAGATTAGATTAATTTTCATCACAGTCTGATCCCCTAAATAAAATTAGAAGAATCTCTTAATAGCTAAAAGGATCAAACCAATTCCTCAGAGGATGATACTCGGTCTCTTGATCGTTTTACTATATTATAATTGGACGCGTGCGCTTGCACCCCACATCAATTATGAACTCCTGTTCGCGGGGAATTGTCCTTTGATTTGTATGAGTGAGGGTTGCCAATTCACCGACCCGATAAGCCTACAATTTGGGGACAAAATCGATTGGGGAGCTGAGAACATAATAATACAAGATGGAATTCACTCATTCCCACCTTAAGGGTAAGTAGATGAGTGTTCCCTTAAGTGGTGTCTTCGGGACTTGAACAAAGGGCCCTAACCTCTCATTGGCCTAAGAGAGGTTTCTGTTTATTGGTTGGAAGATAAACATGTTACTCATTAGAGGAGCATTGGTACTTAAGGTGTTCCAGAGGTAGCCCAAGGGTAAGATAGTAATTTGACCCAATTGGAGTTACAAACACTCGTGAAGAACTAACTTGCAGGTATTGGTCTATATCGTGAAAAAAAAAGTATATCTGTAGTGAGAAGAGTGCAGTTGTGGGTTTTAGTGGAGTGTACCCACAATTAACGAATATTAATTAATTTGGTTAATGAGTTTGGCCAATTCATCTCATATCGTTGGATCTTCTGATCTACAAGTCCACCAAGTCCCCTCGTTAGCTCACTAGAGGATACTTAAGAGGGACAATTTGAATAGTTCAAATTAATTTGAGGAAACTATAAATTAAAGTGGTTAATATATAATTAATTATGGATATTATCTATAATTAAATTGAAAAGTAATGTTGGAATAAGATTCTAATTAATTAATTAATTCAAGTGAATTAGATTCACACAAAATTAATTAATAGAAGGGTTTTGCACATATACACGGGGTGTATATGATAATTAAATATATACATTAAATTGGGTTTAACGTATGTATAACTACTTAATTATTGTGCAAATTAAAATTAAATAAGTGTTATTTAATTGGGCTAATTAATTAAATAATTATTATTTAATTAAATGGGCTAATTAATTAACTAAGTGTTATTTAATTAATTATAAAAAAAGAAAAATATTAGAAAAAGGTTTGGTCCTTCTCTATATAAAGACCTCCTTATGGCCTTATACACAAAACACAATACACAATATCATAGTGTTATTGTGCAGAATGTTCTCTAAGCATAAAGAAAATCCTCTCTACTCTCCAAAATCCTTCTCTCCTCTCTTTCTCCCAATAGTTAGATATCACTTATCCCTCTATTGGAATCCCAAAAAATAACGAGCTTACTTTCATGGTAGTGTTTGAGATTGTTTCAGAAATTGTCATGATCAAGATCGTTGGAGATCCGTTCGTTGGAACTAGGAGAGGATTATTCATGGCACTTGGGAATCTACAAAGGTAAGAATTGTTTAATCTTTTCCCTATTGCATGTTAATTTACATGTTTATATTCTATTTTAATTTAATGATTATATTTATGTAAAAATTGGATTGCGGGATGCAAGGCGTTCTAACAAAATGCTTCCACTGTGGGATTCGTTCACCTTTCAATTGGTATCGAAGTCAATTCCTTGCATCTTCGTTCTTCGTATTTTTCAAAACAAAATCGTTTAGAGGTTGGTTTCATATTTTGCATTATGGAATGTTTGAATGTTGGTTTGCAAAATTTGATGTTTTTATATTTTGGCACTACATTACTTTTTAGTTTGATTCAATTATAAGGGCCCATTGTATTTTTTGGGCAATTTATTTCTTGTTTCAAATTGCTGAAAAGATCGGGAAGAAACAGAAGTGTTTAGGGCAAGTTCGAAGCTAAAAACATGTAGCATTGCAATGCTGAAAGGCAATGGCGAAGCACAGCAGTCGTGGCATTGCAATGTTGCCCTCAATGTTGCAACGCTTCGAGTTTGGACGGAACACTGACAACACGCGCGGGACGTCTTTAACGGCTGTTTTAACCTAATTTCCTTTTGTAATTATTAATTAATTAAACTAATATAATAGTTATATTAATTTAATCAATTAATTTTGCTTTAGGGTGTTAATTTAATTATGCATTAAATGTATATTTTAAATTATTTTTTGAATTCATATTACATATTGTATGTCATATAGATTCAAAAATACACACCTTAGGATAAACATGTATATGCATCATAATTAAATATAAAGGGTTATATTTTATAGATGCATGATTGAATTGGCATGCTCATGCATCATAATATAAGTGTTATGTTAGCGATGGATGATTAACCTAAGTATGTCCATGCATCATACTATATACTAAAATTGTTCTAATAAATAGTGGAATGGTGTATGTGAATGTTTGAAGTTTTTATAGATTTAATAATTCATTAATTTATAAAGAGATAGTATTAATGAAATACATTAAAATCTATAATCTAGAATGCATGCAAACATAGGTCAAAATTATTTTAAATTGTTTAAAATATACGTTTGTTATTTCTCATGGGATTAGGAATAGGTTAATATTTTAAAATTATTTTACTAGTATTAAAATGAATTTAAATAAAAGATTAAAATTATAAAATAATTGCCCATAAGGGACTTTTGTCTAAGGAAAGTTCTGTCTAGGAAGGGGTATTTAAGCTGATGGAAACGGGACACCTCTACATGGGAATCGACCTGGAAGGCAAACTGGGCAAAATTTTATAAGCATGTTATAAATGATTGATTTTATTAAAAGGGTTTAATAAATGAAATCAAGTATTGTTAAATTATTCAATATAAATGTTATATTGGGCAAATTTAAATGACTTAGATAAATTTGTTAGCCAAGCTTTAACAAGTATAATAAAATCTTAATAAAATATTAAAATACTTTAGTTGGAAGAAGTTGGTAAATATGATATATCAAATTTAAGCTCTCACGTCCCCAAGAGTTCACACCGTGAGATCCATGCTCAACTTGTGTCGCCCTGGCCACGGCCTCCCTTAGAAAGGGGTTTGCTTAGGTCAATAACAAGGTGAAAAGGGAAAGTGTTTTCATGGGTTAATAACATTTGGTAGAACATGGAATACAATCTCAACTCTCAGCACCTGGTACATCTCAGAAAGGAGAAATAGAACCTTATTAGATATAGTTCATTCTATGATGAGTTATGCTCATTTACCTAACTCATTTTGGGGGTATGCAGTAGTGACTGCAGTTCACATCTTGAACAATGTTCCCTCGAAGAGTGTTTTTTAAACACCTTTCGTGTTATAGAATGGGCGTAAATAGAATTTGTGTTACTTCAGAATCTGGGATTGTCCTGCACATGTGTTAGTGACAAATCTTAATAAGTTGGAACCTCGTTCAAGATTGTGCCAATTTGTTGGTTACCCTAAGGAGACGAGATGTCGTGTCACACTCCCTCCCCCCCCCCTCCAAATTATGCTTCCAACCTAGGAGGAAATGTGACGACAGCAAGTGTCAACCCTCTTATGATATCTAATGTCCCTCTTTGCCTTTGGGCACTCGAACTCTTGGTGTATCAATGATAAGACATGTAATCAACTAAATATCCCTTAACAATTTATGCATCAATATTTAAAACATGATTCATATTATATATATGCCAAAATAGTTAATAATACAAAGCCCTCTTCTCGGGTTTATCCTTATCCCTAACATGCATATATTAATGTACAAACTCAACCACCTAACTATTTAAACTTTGGATTCCCTACAGTTTTAAACCTTTGAGTAGTAGACTGGCAAATCAACTAGGCTCCGGGGTGTGGACCTTTACCTGGCAAAAAAGTATAAGAATGGAAAAGAATTAGCTAAGGTCCAGTGAGTGACATTTAAAACATGTTTCCAAATATAATCATACTCAAATATCAATTTTGTAAACAATTTTGTAAACTTCGAGGCTTCAAATTTTAGCATCAAGTGTAACATTCCAGAAAATATTATAAAACTCTGGAAACATCGAATCAAATCCACTTTGTTTGGAAACCATTATCCTCTAGCCTTAATTGAGGGAGAACCCTTTTGCTCAATCGCTCAACGTCGAGTTCTTTGTTGGTGTGAAGTAATCTCAACATAACCAACGTCGAATAATACCTAAGTACACGTGGTTATGTCCTAGATACCGTCATATCTTATGTATTAGGGACCTGGTTACCATATCATAGTTCTTCAGTATCAGGTTTTCCCAATAACTGACCCAAATACCTTCTCTTAGTACTTCAGTATAGGGTTTCCTCATTAACTAGCCTAGATACCTTCTCCTAGTTCTTCAATATTAGATTTCCTCATTAAAACATCATAAAACCTCAAATTTATTTAAGTATTCAATCTTAAAATATCAAGTATTCCAATAGCATAAACATCGTGAATATAGAATTACTGAGAAATAACTTCGTTCAAGGAATGTTTTGTAAAATATGCTTCTGAGCATTAACACTCAAGTATGCTTAAGAAAATTTACAAGAAAAGTATACTTATAACTCATTTTAAAACTTTAAGAATTGCATGCCCAGGAAAACTTTTAAGTAAATCAAATAATAAGCTTACACCCTAAATAATTTAAAAAACATTTCACTCACACTTAACCGGTGGTAGCTCTTTTTCCTAGGTTCTCGCTTAGATTCCCGAGTTTTTTTCTCAAATCTCGAGCATATATTAAGTCAAAATAACTTTATGATCATGTGTTTAGGTCTAAATTAACTTTAAAATACCTCTTATGACCCTAAACTTTGCTTACCAACTCAACAGGTATGAAACAGGCTTCAAACTAACTCAAGACAGTTGTTGCACGCAAGGCAGGCCTTTCTTAAGCAATTGGACACATGGAAACACCTTCTGGAATCCTAGAATTTCTCTGACCAATGCATGGACTCAGCTGGACGCATGGCAATACTGATCAATGCGTAATCTTCCCTTGTTTAACGCATGGCCCTACCTCGAAACTCTAATTTTTCCCTAAAACTTTCGTTTTGAGTCTCCTTGGAAGGGAATTAAGTTGTCAGCTAAAATGAAGTTCTCTCAGGTATTTATAGACCCTCAAAATTGTCCTTGTCACCCATCCTAGGTACCAACGCATGACACATGTTTGCATGAAAATCCTAAGTGTCAACATCATGCAAAGTCCAGCACAAGGGTCCTTGACACCTCCTACTCGCATGCAAGCTTAAGGTGTCTCCATCATGCAAAGACCAGTGCATAGTCCCTCCTTGATCTGTCATTCCAAACTTTTGCCCGTCTTACTGTTCGTCTATCTCACCCTAGGCTGAACCGAGGCTTCATTTGGCTGAGCCACGTTCCCCATTTTGCTGTCAATCTGACCTTGCTCTCCAAGTTTCCAAATCAACTCATAATGACCTAGGTTGGAAACATGGTGGCTTCACCAAGAACCCTAGATACATCTATCATAAACTCTATGCGTCCATAGGGTGCTTCTAATGCATCGTCTCTTAGGTTTGAACATATGGTTTCTTAACTATGTCACCAATTTGATTATTACTCACCACATAGGTCCCTCTTTGGCTTAAAGCAAGGGTATACGTCCAAGTCTCACTCTTTCCCATAGGTATGCGTCCAACTTACCTTTATCTTTCCTAGGCATACGTCCAACTAGGGTTCTTGGGCTTCCTTGGTGTATCTCTCTCCCAAGGGTTAATCCTATGCTTCCATCTTGTTCCTTATAGATCCAAAATGGAATCCACAAAATCTCCTATGCATAAAATCCTAGTTCTATGCGCCCAACTCCAACCTCATACACCCATCCTTCTTCCTCTTCCTTCTCCTTTGGTTTTTTATCTTCTTCTCAAAGTATAGCTTACTCCTTCCACTCAAGGCATAGCCAAGTGTCCTCTTTGTCTCTCTTTTCCCTCCAAGCATGCGCCCATCTATGCGCCTACATGGCCATCTATGCATCCAATCTTCCATCTATGCGTCCAAACCTTCCCTTCCCTCTTTAGGGTTTCCTCCACTTGTGCTGTCTTATGTTGTCCAACACTTAGCCAATTTCGCTCCCTTGAATGCCCTATGCACCCATCAAGCTTTCCCTATGCTCTTATATGCTATGAATCCAACTCTTATTTTTATAGTTTAGTTGGACACTTAACCAAACTTTTTACTTCAAACTCCTACGTAATTAATTAATTGGAACAATTCAAATTAATCCAAAAAATAATTAATTCATATTTAACCCTTATTGAGCTAATAAGGGGACCTTATGAACCTATAGATTAGAAGTTCTA
The DNA here is from genome assembly GCF_009727055.1 of Benincasa hispida. NCBI lineage: Eukaryota > Viridiplantae > Streptophyta > Magnoliopsida > Cucurbitales > Cucurbitaceae > Benincasa > Benincasa hispida. Next base: position 64,350,907 of record NC_052356.1, on the reverse strand, counting down.
ATGATGTAAGATTAATTAATTAAATGCTTTTATTAAAATAATCAACATTTATTAACTACCAAATTGTCGGTCACTCCATTAAAGATCGACAACTGCACTTTTTGTAGTATAGATTTATTTTTGTGTTTATAGATATAACCAATCAACAATGAGTTGACCATTCACAGATTGCTCGTGACTACAACTAGGTCAAATTACTGTTTTACCCCTGTAGTTGCATCTAACTTCTTAAGTACCACTAATCTCTCTAATGAACAATTAGTTATAATTTGACTATAAACTAGACCCCTCTCTGGCCAGTGAGAGAGTGAGGCACCTCATTGTTCAAGACCTAGAATTAGTCCTTAAGGGAGCAATTCATCTACTTATCCTATGACAAGGAAGGAACGAATTCCATCTTATATAGTTGTGTTCCCAACTCCCTACTCGGACAAGTCCCCAAAATGGTAGACATATTGAGTCGACGAATCTGGCCGCTCTTACCCATGCAGATCAAAGGATCTCCCTCATAAGTAGAAGTTCACAACTCACTCAGGATTAAGGTTAAGTTACCTATGGTCATCCTAGTGAAATGTAAGTTTCTATAAGTAACAGTGTTATAAAGAGAGAGTAATCATCTCGTGATTCGGTCTTATACAAACACTTTATATAGGATACCTCCACTCACATATCTCCACATAAACAATCAGGATCAGATCATTTGTAACACTTTACAACAATTGTAACAATAACAAAGTGGGTTGTATCCGTAGTCTCACCAAGATAAGGTACCTAGCCTTATCCATATACTACAAACCATTCAAGTTATTACTTGAACATGATCTACTTTATGTCACCTGTTTAGGCTACATTAAATAAACTAGGGTTTTAGTTTATTGGATTTATGTTATTATTGATTAAATATCAAATAAAATAACACTTTATCTTATTAAATAAATAATTTTTATACAAATAATTCACAAATTATGAAACCCACGAGATTTAGGGCATCAACCCCAATAGTTACTATATCTAATATTCCTACTACTTATCATGTTGATGTTAAAGATGTTATTGATTTTGTTGTTCTTCATATTGGGCCTGACATTAAGGATACACCCTCTGATGATACTTTTTTTTCTCAACCCCCTTCTATTGACTGATTTTCTTTATGGAAAAAAAGGGAGATAATGGTTTAGTTGCGATTGTGAGATCAGAAATAATGATATATTTTTGTTTAGTTTGTGTTATTGCTTTGCTTCGTATGGGTTGTTATGATTCTGTATGGTAGCTTTTATTTCTCTCGTTAGACTTTTTATCTCTGGCTTTATAGGCTGATATTTGACTCTTGTTTTCTTCCCTTATTTGGTTTCAGATCCACTTGGGTGATTCTTTCTGTTTCTTTCATGCCATGTTTGTGGTATTCCCTCCTTTTGTGTATTGTACCTAGAGGTGTTAGTGTTTTTGCTTTCAAGGGAAGCCACATATTGTTGTGCACGTCATTCTGCAAAAGTTTTTTTTTTAAAGAGATAGGCGTCGAAACTTGCAAAAAAATTACAAAGATTATTAGAAAGTTGATCTGAGAAAGCGAAGATCTTGGAGCATTGTTCTGCAACAAGAGAGTTTGTTATTAGGCTCTCTAGAGGTGTTCGTAAGCATTAGTTTAAGAATGGGTAGATCGTCAATGTAGATCTCAGTGTTACTTATGTTAGTGTTAATCTGTTTCAACGACATCTTGTGTTTGTCATCATCCAGGGCATTCTTCTTCTGGTTGATGAGAATTTTTTTTTCTGCTGATATTTTTTAAGTCTAGTGTGAAACTCATTCTGTTGAGAATTTCATCCTGCAAGTTCTTACCTCTAAATCACGAGATTTGTGTGTTCTCTTTTTTATCCATTAATCTTATGATTGAAGTTAATGTTGAGTTGTTGTGGTTATCTATTATTTGTATAAATGTGGCCTCTATGTCAGAGCCAAATGCTAAAAGTTCTGGACATGTGTTATATGATACCTGGTGTTGGCTTTGGTTGTTTTTGTAAGCCAAACAAAAATGGGAGAATGAGTGTGGTTGTTTTGATCTGGGTTTCATTTCTTTGTCCAATGGTTTGTGGTTATGATTGTTGATTTAGTTTGTCTGATGGTTTGTGTTTATGTGTGTATTGATCTAGTCTGGTTGTTTTACTTCTACAGATATGGAAAGGGGGAGCTTGATGTTGTAGTGTGATTGACTAATATTATCACAAGACTGTAGTGTGGTTGACTGATTTTATTACAGACAAAACTTGAGCAACATGTTGTACAACATGTCAAAAACATTATTGTTTCATGTCTGGCAATAGATGCTGCAGAATATCTTATCCATATCTGTCTGTGTGTTTTGCAGATTTTCGTATCTACCTTCCTTATTTTCCTATAAAGAATATTTATTCACTCCTAAAAGATATTCTCAAAGCTAGCCTTATTTATATTGTACTTGAAGGAACCTGTGAAGGTCCTGAACAAAATCATGGAGTTCGGTCCCAATTTCTATTTTACACAGAATACCAATTTTACAGTAAATGGAATATGAATAAATTAAATTTACAACATGCTAATAAAATTAAAGAAAAAGGAAGAATAGGGTTTGAGAAACTTTTACCTTTGAAGAACCTTTCTTCATGTAATCCTCTTCTCCAAGACAGTCATGAACAAATCCAAATGGCCACCACCAAAAGTTTTTGCTCTGTATTCTCAATAGGGGAAGAGAATCTCCAAGAGGTGTGAGCTTTGCAATATTTTGGGTAAGGGAGTGAGATTGAGAGGAGGAGAGGAAAAATCTAGGAGAAAGAATACAGACCAATCAAAATGGTATTTTTTTAATTCTTTTGTTAAGAATATCAAGAAAACGACTCTCTGAAACTTCCCTATCACGTATGAAAAAGAGAGAAAAAGAGGAGGAGGGAGTTAACTCCCTCCCATAATTAAATTCAAAATTTGATATTAAATAAATATAATAAAATTTAATATATATTTATATAATAATTAATTTATCATATAATATATATATTAAATCATATGTTATATCGCATATAACACATAACCTATAGTTTTTATATTGTATCAAATACAATATAACCTATAGTTTTTAATTCTCTCATTAATACATGGAATTTAATATAAATCCCATTTATATTAAAAATTAATTATATGAATCCAATTCACATAATTAAAAGTTGAATCATATTAAAATATTTATATCATCTCAAATAAACTTTATATTATAATGTATCAAATACATTATAGTAATTATATCATATATAATTAAATTAAATTAATTATATAAAATATATTATAGTAATTATATCATATAATTANAATTATATCATATATAATTAAATTAAATTAATTATATAAAATATATTATAGTAATTATATCATATAATTAATTCCTTCAATTAATTTAAACAGTTCAAACTAATCCAAACTTGATACTCATTAATCCTTATTGAGCTACAGAAAGAACCTCATAGACCTTTAGCTTGAAGCTCCAATGGTACATGAATGATTAATTAAACTCCTTTAATAAATTATTATTCAACGTCCATTAACTATCAGGTACTCCACTAGAGACCGACAGTTGCACTCTTCGCACTACAGATATATTCCTGTGTCCATTGGATATAACTAGTCAACAGCGCGATGACCCTTCACAAATTGCTCGTAGGTACAACTAGGCTAAAATTACCGTTTTTTCCCTATAGTTACATCTAACTTCTTAAGTACCACTGATCCCTCTAATGAACAATAAGTTGTAGTCCAACTATGTCCAAACCCCTCTCGGGTCAGGAAAGGGTGAAGGGAGCAATTTATCTACTTACCTCGACATTGGAGAATGAGTGAAGTTCATCTTGTGTAGTTGTGTTCCCAGCTCCCTAATAAGACGAATCCCCAAAATGGTAGGCTTATTAAGTCGGTGATCTGGCCACTCTCACCCATACAAATCAAAGGACCGCCCTCATGGGTAGGAGTTCACAATTCACTCAGGATTCAGGTCATGTCACCTATAGTTATCTTAGTGAAATGTAAGTCTCGATTATGAACGGCGTTATATAACGAGACTAGTCATTTCGTGGTCTAATCTTATGCATACTTTTTTCTATAGAATACCCCCGATCACATGTCTCTACATGAATGATCAGGATCAAATCATTTATAACACTTTACAACAATTGTAACATCTACAAAGCGGGTCATATTCGTAGTGTCACCAGGATAAATTATCTAACCTTATCCATCTACTACAGACCGTTTAGGTTATTACTTAAATATGATCCACCTGTATGTCTCTACGTACATGTCTAAGCTACAGATGATAACCTTGGATGTTACTTTATTGGTTTGTGAGTTTAATGCTACTAAATGTCAAATAAAATATTTCATATTTTATTAAATAAATAAAATATTTGTACAATACAATTACAAACTACAGGACCCTACGAGATTTAAGGCATCAACCTCAACAATACTCTTATTCAATATTAGGGTTAATCATCTTATTAGAAAATTGTGAATTGACAGCTTTGACTTAGGATTTGACTAAGTCTTAACCTCCATGTATTGTTATTGAAAAAAAAATTATTTGTCGTTGAGTATTTTGGTTCGGCAGCCATTAGAACTTGGGAGGAGTTTCATTTGATATAGTATTTAGGGGAATCCTAAGTACATTAAAGATTATGAAAACTCATATTTAAGGGGAGCCTAAATATAGTAAATGTGAAAGGATCTCACTCTTAGGAGGAGCCTAAGCGTGTTAAATGGAGGTTATCTCATACGAAACTTGAAGAAGCATTATTGTGGAAGTAAGGAGAGCTCAAACTTAGGGGGAACCTAAGTTGAAATGAAGAGGAAGCCATATGTAAGTCACTGAAGAGTGAATCTATCAGATAAATGTTTTCATTGTAATTACTAAGCTCTTTATATAGTGAAGTTTTGTTTCACCAGGCACACAGCCCTCCAGACTATGTAATTTTGCACTGAATCAGGTTACCAATCTCTGTATCGCTATTTTTCTGTTTGTTTTCATGTTACCCACTTGTCATACATATTATTTGTAACATCGTGTCTGACATTGTATTCTGGGTTGGTTCATCCTTTACTTTTTATTTATTTTTTTTTCTTAGTATTTTAATGGCCTGTTTTAGCATTTGAACATCTAAGTATAATCATTTCGATATTTTCTTTCTTTAGTATTTGCTACACTAATGTTGGTTTTTAACGTATTTAGCTTGGAATGAAACTCATATTAACATGCCACTGTATATATATATTCAAGAGTTATATCATACTTTATCCAGACACAAGTTTAATGAAAAATTGGTATTTAAATCATTATATTATTAGAAAAAAAAAGTTGTGTGTATCAAACATTATGAATATTAAATAAATTAAAAGAAAAAAAAGGTAATTAACACGTGTGAAGTGTATTATTATTATTACTACTATTAGTATCACTATTATCATTTGTTTTTTCCGAAACTGCCAACATTATTAGTACTTCAAACAAATAATTTCTTTGACTTTCTAAAAAATTGAATAGTCGATTATCTACCTCTCCATAAGCTACTTTAATAATTGGACTAGATTTAAATATAGTATAATAAGTCTATTTATTTACAAATATAATAAAATGTTTCAGTCTATCAGTGATAGATATTGACAGACATTAAGCAAATGTCTCAGTCTAACCCTGATAAATGTCTATCATGATAGAGTAAACATGCATAACACGGATGCAAATAGAATCATTAAGCACTCTAATTCCATTAATTTGAGTAACAAACATGCAAACTCAAACTTTCCAACAATAGGGTTTCAATTTGAATACCTTTGATGATTTCCACTTGTTCCTTGTAATCTCCACGAAATTGACCTTCAATTCTTGCAGTAGACCACCAAGAGAGTCTTCTCTACTAATCTTAGTCTTGGATTGAGTGGTGGAACTCCAATGAAAGGGAATTTAGATTGGTTTGGAGGGTTTGACAAGAAACTTGTTTTTTCAGCAAAAAAAAAAAAATGTCAAAATTTCAAATGCATACCTTTAATTCAAATGAAATCTCAGATATTTAATCAAATTAAACATGCAAAAACTAATTAGTTAACTATTTGAATCTTCAAATAGCACTAAATTAGTGGGCTAGGTATTTAATTTTGGATAAATCCATTATGGATTTGATTTTTGGGAAAAATCCACAAATAATCAAATTTTCAAATTCAATTTTATTTAAATTAATCCTTTAACTTAATTAAATTAAATACAATGTAAATTCAATTTCTGAAATTGAATTTTAAAATTTGAAATTAATTTAGTTAAATAATAAATTAAACAAATTTATCTAAATAAATAATAATAAATTAATATCAAATATTAAATTGATAAAACACCTAATTTAAACATGAATATCTATTCATGTAATCAATATTTAAATCATTATTTGAATATATTGAACTCTCCAAATACGTTTGAATTTAAATAAATTTAAACATTAATTAAATATAATATAATTATCCAAACCTTAATTTGAAATGCTAATTTGAATTTGAACATTTCAAATTCATTCAATGGACCTACAGATCATGAGCTCCAACGATTTGAGATAAATTGACTAAACTTTTTAAATCAAATTAATCAATATCCGTTAACTACTGAAACATACCACTATAGCTCAGTTGTTGCACTTTCCTCACTGTAGATACATTTTTGTCCACTTGATTTCACCATAATCAGTAAGTCGATCCTTCACAGATCATTCGTATTTACAACTAGGTCAAAATTATCGTTTTATCCAGTATTGCATCTTGCTTCTTAAGTCTCCACTAATCCTCTTTTGAACAATTGGTTTATGGTCCCACTAATAAACCAATTCCCTCACTGTCATTAGAGTGTGGGGCCCTTTTATTCAAAATCAAAAGTGAGTACTTAAAATAACGACCTATCTACTAACCCTAAGACGGATAGGAGTGAATTTCTTTTTACATGACTATGTCCCCAGCTATCTATCTGGTTTTACCCCTAAAATGGGAGGTTTAATGAGTGGTGATGTTGAATCACTCTCACCTATGCAGATTAAAGAATAATCTCGAATAAACAGGAGTTCATAGATTGATGAAGCTCATAGCCTCAGTCCTACCAAGTGACTCTCAAACACTTTAGCCGTGAAGGTCTTCATAAATGGATAAACACTATTATCTTCAGAGCCTATCTTTCTGACTATCATCTCTCCTCGGTGTACTATTTCCCTGATGAAATGATATTTTCGCTTCATGTGTTTTCTGCGTTTATAGCTTCTAGGTTCCTTTGAGTTGACAACTGTTCCACTGTTATCACAATGCAGGGTGATTGACATATGCATATTTGGAACCACTTCCAAATCAGTCAAGAATTTTCTGAGTCATATTGCAGCTACGTATTAGATTCCATGGTGGAGTCAACAATATAACTTTATTTGATGCTCCTCTATACTATAGCTCCTCCGTTTAGAGTGAATACTGATCCTGAAGTAGATTTCCTAGAATCTACATCGGTCTAAAAATCAGAATCAGTGTATCCCCTAAGGATCAAATCTTTATAACCATACACGACATATAGTCCCTCGTTCTCCCGAAGATACTTGAGGATGTTCTTAACAGTATTCGAATGACTATATCCAGGGTTGGACTGGAACCTGTTGACTATTGCAAAGCATATGTCTGAGCGTGTACACAACATAGCGTACATCAAGCTCCCGACTACTGATTCATAAGGAATTCTTTTCATTCTTTCAACTTCATGAGGTATCTTAGGACACTATTTCTTAAACAAATGAATTTCGTGTCTAAAAGGCAACGAACCGTTTTAGAATTTTGCATATTATATCTTGACAACATTTTGTCAATATAAGACGCTTGAGATAGTGCTAGTATTCTATTCTTACGATTTTGAACTATTTGGATTCCAATAACATATTGTGCATCTTCTAAATCTTTCATTTGAAATGAGGATGTTAGTCATCTCTTAACGTCAGCAAGGAAATCCTATCTCATTCCCAATTAGCAGGATATCATCAACATAAAGTACCAGGAAAGTTACAGTCTTGTTGACTATCTTCTTGTAAATACAAGGTTCATCAACATTCTTTACAAAGACATAAGATTTTATCGCAGTGTCAAATCTTATATTTCATGATCGAGATGCTTGTTTTAGCCCATAAATGGATTTTTTAAACTTACAAACTTTTTGCTCTTAATCTTGTTCAATGAACCATTTTGGTTGAGACATATAAATACTTTCACCAAGATGACCATTCAAAAATGTTGTCTTGACATCCATTTTCCATATTTCATAATCATACAAAGCAGCAATGGATAAAAGTATTGTCATAGATTTAATCATGGCAACAGAAGTGAAGGTTTCTTCATAGTCTAACCCCTCTCTTTGGGTAAAACTTTTTTACACAAGTCTAGCTTTGTAGGTTTTCACCTTATCAGTTTGGTCTCATTTTCTCTTGTAGATCTATTTGCAACCAATAGGTTTTACTCCATCTGGTTGATCTACAAGTTCTCGTATAAAATTGAAGTACATAAACTTCATTTCAAGGTCCATGGCCTTTATCCATTGATCTCTATCTACATCTTTCATTTCTTGTTTAAAGGTCAATAGATCCTCTAAATCATAATTAGGTATGAAGATCTGAGTTTTTGTTAAACCCATGTATCAGTCAGGCTGTTGAACAACCCTCCCACTATGTCGAGGCATTCTCAATTTGTGAGAAGGATGTGACGAGCCAATTTCATTAACAACTTTTGTTGAAGGACAAGCTTGATCAACAACTTTTGTTGATTTATCTGTAGATTCTCTGGACATCTCATTTAATACCAATTTACTACGAGGTTGATGATTTCTTATATGGTCTTCCTCTAAGAATATAGTATTTGTTGATACAAATACTTTATCTTCTTGAGAATCCTAAAATTGACCACCTTTTGTTTCTTTAACGTATCCTACAAATAGGCATGCTTTTGAATGTCGTTCCAATTTCTTAGGATTATGCACCAACACATATGTGGGGCATCTCCAGATTCTAAAGTGATGTAAACTACCTTTACGTCCTCTCTATAGCTCGTATAGTGTTTCTAAAACACTTTTTTAGGGAACCATGTTCAAAATATATATGGAAACTTGCACTATATAGCCCTAAAAGGATAGACGTAACTAGGCATAACTCATCATTGAACGAACCATGTCTAACACGGTTCAATTTCTCCATTCTGCTACACCATTTTGTTGTGATGTACCAGGTGCAGTAAGTTGGGATTGAATTTCATATTCTACTAAATAGTTCTGAAATTGTAAATCCATATACTCACCACCTCGATCTGATCGAAGGGTTTTTAATAATTTTACCTAATCACTTTTAAACTTCTGTCTTATACTTTTTGAACTTTTCAAAAGTTTCAGACTTATGATGCATTAGGTAAACATAGTCATATCTAGAGTAATCATCAATAAAACTAATGAAATACTCAGATCCTCCTCGAGCCTTAACATTCATTTGACCATGAAGATCTGAATGTATTAGTTTTAGAGGTTCTTGGGATCTAAGACCTTTTGTTGAAAAATATCTTTTAGTCATTTTTCCCTCAAAATATGATTCAAATGGAGGTAAAGATTTGTTTTCTAACTGATTTAGATGTCCATTCTTTACTAATCTCTCAATCCTGATGAAATTTATATGTCCAAGTCTTAAGTGTCAAAGATAGGCGTTAGGAGAAATTTTTCGTTTCTTATTTTGAGTTTCGGCTGTTTTAAGCATCTCTATGTTGAAAATAGCTTTTTCTTCAGTTGGTTTTAACACATATAAGTTATTTTCAAGTTTAGCTTAACATATTTGAACACCTCTTGAAATAATGAACATTTCATTTATATCAAAAGTAAATTTATACATATGTTCTAATAAACAGGAGACAGAGGTTAAATTCTTTTCCATCTTAGGTACATAATATACATTTTCTAAAAAACTGTAAGATTATCCAAAAAAATAACTTGGTGCTCCCACTGCTTCAGCCGAAATGACTTCATCTATTTCCACATTGAAAGTCATCTCATTTTCTGTCAGCTGCCTCCAGGAACTATTTCCTAAATGAAAGGGCAAATATGATTAATGGCGCCTGAATCCACTATCCAAGTCAAATAAAAACTTTTCACTCAACATGTTTCTATTAAAAGTAAATCAGATTTACCTTGGTTTGCCTTCTCAGCTATCTTTTCTGCAAGATATTTTGGGCAATTATGTTTCCAATGCCTATCTTCGTTACAATGGAAACATTTTTCTTTTGAAACTTTTGTCTTGCTCTTTTTAGCAGGAGCCTTCTTCTTCTCTTTTCCCTTCTTCTTTATTTGGATACTTTTATCCTTTGAAGGACTAGACTTCTTTTTTGAAAGTTTTGCATTTGATGTAGATCCCTTTATAAATTTCTTTTGGGTAACAACATTTGCCTCCCCTTCTTTATTTTTCATTAAAGATTGATAAGTATGGAGTTCATTTAAAAGAGCTGTCAAATTGTAATCAATCTTATTTATTACAGCGTTAGTGCAAAAAGTTAAGAAGCTCTTTGGAAGAGATTTCATGATCATACTAACTCGACTTTTCTCATCTATGACAGCATTATTCGCTTCCGCAACATTAAAGTAGATCATCATGTCCAAGACGTATTCTCTAACAGAGGTCCCTTCCTTCATACGGGAATTGTAGACATATTTTATAGCATCGTGTCGTGTTGATAAGGACGGTTGTCCAAACATTCCTAGTAACAAATACATGATCTCTCTAGCAGTGACCATGGTTTCATGCTTTTTAGTAAGCACATCAGATATGCTTGCTAAAATGTAGGCTCTGGCATTTCAGTAGCCCTGACCCACCTATCATAGCCATTCGGAACATTTTGGTTTGCATTTGAACTGGGAAAAGGAGGACATTCCTCTGTTAAAACAAATCTCAGGTCATCAATAACTAGTATCATATTTATGTTTTATTTCCAATTTAAGTAACCCTCACCAATGAACTTATCGGAAGCTAGGAATTGAATTATCAAGTTTGACATGTTGAAACATAAACAAATTCTATTAGAAAAATGCATTTAAATCCAATTTTAGCAAAAGTAATAAAGTATCCATATTTCTTAATTTATTTGCAATGATACTTTAGTGAGTCAGAATAGATACTTCCGAGAGGTAGTCAAATACTCTTTCACTGAAGTAAGACATTTTTTATTAAATACTAACTCCAGAACAACATTATATTCACTTCGTTATTAAGTTACCGTTTTCGATCAAGAACTTACTAACTATTAGTAACTCTTGTAAGCATGACCCTCCATTTTCATATTTCTTTGAATAGTATGAACAAACTCCCAAATTATAAGACAATGTTCAAGACGAAACTAAGAAACCCTATTCATTTCTGAAGTATGAGTTGTTGTGAATTCTATGTTACAACCCTCCTAGGGGATAGCCATGAAAAACGACTAGCTAATCTCGTCTAAAAACGACAGCAGGCGTAACATAAGAATCTCACGATTCAAACTAATGGAAGAGACTAGGATATACTGACACATTTTCTGCACCCACTTACTATGAACTATTTCCCCTATTCACCTTATTATTGACCCATGCAAACACTTTCCGAATGGAGCAGTCGCAGTAAAGCGACATAAAGTCGAGTATGGATCTCATAGTGCGAACTCTTAGGGACACAAAAGCTAAAAATAATACATCATATATATTATTAATCTTCCACTAAAGTATTCTAATTGTTTGGGTATGTTCTTTTACTTAGGTATATTTCAACTAAAAAACAATCCTAAGTTTAGGTGGTTTATCCAAGTATAACAATTATATTTGGATTTTAACTACGATGTCTAAGTGATAAAACTATTTTATTACCTCACACTACTCTTGCATGCTTATAAAACTGGGTTAACAATGCTCAATAATTCGGTTATAATCCCCAAGTAGCAGGTATTACGTAAACTGTCAACTTAAGTACCTATAGTCTTAGACAGGATTATAGACCTATTGAGTTTGTAATCAAAGTTTTACAAGATAATGACCTATTTTAACTATTAAAATAAGTTTCTATTCATTAACCCTATGTGAGCATGCTGCTTATCTTAGTTATAGATTTTAAATGTCTAATCCATTTTATAACTCTTTATAAAACTACACATGCTATAACATACATCAAGCATTCCATACTTTAATATAACAATTATATTAAACTTATGAAACCCTATATCATGCATATATATATTATAACTATTTAATAACATACTTTTAATGCATGAAACATGCTTTCCTATGGTAGGATTTTAAATTTACATGGCATACAATATGCACATACAAAATTTAATTTAATTAAAACATACATCACATGCATAAATAATTAAACAAACATTGATATGGACCAGTTTTGGCATCCTAAGCAAGCAAATAAGTTAATTATTACAATAATAAACAAAAAATAGCTTTAAAAAAACTTCTTGATCGCTCGAACCAACTTGAACCAAACCTCCAAAGCTCCAAAAAGTGTTTAATCGGACCAAGAATGGTTGAACCGGAGCTCCAATTAGCTGACCAGTCAAACTGGACCATCCCATGAACCGACTCCTCGCGCGCGCGTTTCTAGGCAACAAGATGAACAACATCGCAACGCTCCTAAACAACTTTTGTCTTTGAAATAAAACAACTTTTGTCTTTGAAATAAAACAAGTTCAAGTAGTCACATTAAACGCTTTAATGGACTGTCCTTAACTTGCATGCATGCATCAAATCTATCTAATTCACCTTTCTAGGTAGGTTCCTACCGTCACCTTAAATACCCCAGCCTAGATAGAATCCGCCTTAGATAAAAGGTTTCTTTTAGATAAATTTGCTACGCTTTAACCTTTTATTAGTCAATATAATCCTATTAAATTGATTAAAAGATTAAAGCCTAAGGTTGCTAATCATATTAGAACTGTGATCTTAGGTCTATGTCATCCAAGTTTTAAACATTTTAAAATCATGAATTAAACCTAAGTGAGCATGCATGTCTTTCTTATTGATTTTAGTTCTAATTTCTCTTTAACCTTTAAAAAGAAATAACTAAAACATACATTGCTACACAACAAGGTATTTGTAACGCTTATAAATTTAACCTATGTGTCATGCTTCATGCAATGTCCGGTCATTATTATACATAACTTTTATATACAAGTAACAACCAAGCACACATGCTTTCCATACACCATTATACTATAATAATTATAATATAAAGATGATGCATATCAATGCTTTTATGTATGCATAAATATAACTCTTATATTAAATGATGCATGAGCATGCTCTTAGGTAATTTAAATCATGCTTCTCTAAATCATAACATTTATAATAAAGAGATTATGCATGACCAATGCATAACCTAAGGTGGGATTTTTCTATATGTACATACCATATGACATATAAAATATAAACCATACATCTCATACATAAAATAACACTGTTTAATGGACCAGGATGAATCACTTCAAAAACTGGAATGAAAAATTCTATCCATTACATTTTTCACCGAGCAAACTGGTTCACAGGCAAACCGGGTCTTGAATCGCCGAGCGAAGCTCCCATTGTTTAGTAAACGCCTCCAGGTAAAAAATTGTGCAGCACACTAAACGACAACGTGTGGATGCTAAACGATCGCCTAGATGACAACGAGGCTATTCGAAGCCTAATCGTCTAGACGCTAGCTTAACACGTGATAGGTAAACGATTCATGATGGGATATTTTAGGAATGCGTATTGTTTTATTTTAGTTATTAAGAATGGATATGTTTGAACATGAAATCATGCGTTAGACATAACTGATGCGTTTACTCCTATGCGTCTGATGACATGTGTCGGAATGATGATGCGTTAATCTTAGCATGCAATGACCACGCGTTCCTATCACAAGTTTTCTTACGCTTGCGCCAAGTATAATACAAACATAAGTTTCTCGGGCAATCCGAGGTCGAACACGGGGACTTGTCACTCAATAATATTTGTGAAGTGATGTGTTTGAGGCGAGGAATAAGAATAAAAATAAAGCGAAGAAAGTTTAAATGACTTATACACTAACGCATAGTAATGTTTACTATCTTAAATCGCCCGAGTAATCCCAGCTCGTTGTACTAACGCATCACAGCTCTCGGTGGTCAGCCGCATGACTATATCTCTATATTTCATGTTTGCTAGCATAAGATTGTGCCTATCTCTAGGAACAATGTGAATCTTGCTTGTGCGTCCATATTTTACCTTCTCAGATAGTAGACACGGCTATTTAACTTATAGACAAGCTTGCAACATCCCATAGACAAGTGTTGCTATAGCCTTTCACCAAGCAAAGAGAATTAACTCCCACTATACTCGCACAACGCACACCTCTCGGTGGGTTGCTTCATGTATCCTATCTCTAGGCTAACATTAAGCATGCGATTGACTTTTGATAAATAAATGTGAAGATAAGTATGACAGAGAGAAGATGATCAAAAGACGTAATAAAGAATTAAGACTTGCATTGATCACAAAATATCTTAATATTTCAAGCCTAAAATGTAATTATAATACAGAGATTAAAAGGAGATGAAGGAATCTGAGTCGCAAGGCTGCCGGTGGTGCCATTGTTGAATGGTCGAGATGTCTCTCTCGAGCTCTATCTCCGATGAATGCTCGATCATCACTCAGCTAGGTTGTTAGAGATGAAGAATTCTCACTGGAAATCTCTTTCAGGCTCTCATCCAAGATCACAAACTTCTACCTTGAGGCAGAAGCATAGATGATTTAAAATGAAGGTCTCAAGGACTATTTATAGAGTTTAGACTCGATAGCCATAATGATGAAGTATGACTCACTGCTACTTTGTCGCGGTATGGGCATATGTCACATCGCCTTAATCTTGGTTATACTCCCAAGGTATGCGTCGAGCTAAATTCAGCTGAAGTTATCAATGCGTTTCTACCCATCTGCGATCTTCAATTATGGATGTCAATCCTGGCCGCCATTCTCTATTTGTTCACCCACTTTCTCCATGCATTAGACGCATGTGTTTACCGCCAACGTTCATGCATTAACGCATGTGATTATCGTCTGCATCGTCTTTGCGGTAGACTGGCTTCAGCGCATACGTTTGTCTTTGATTGTTAGCTTCAAACGCATGCATGTGGTTGCAAGTTATCTCCTCACCCAAACTATAAGAACTAGCTTTGTCCTCAAGCATGCGTTACACTCAAGATTTTCTTAACTCACCTTCCGGCATTCCTTTGCGATGACTAGCTTTTCATAATATAATTAACTCATACCTCTAACCATGGCTGCAATGCTCTCTTCTACTTTGGCTGCTTCTTCAAAGAGATCTTTTTTAAGTTAAAATTTGGCAAGCCCTTGCACAAAAACTTTTTATTCATTCTCTGCAATTTTGCGTTCAACTCATGAGAATGCGTTCAAAACAATTCAAGCTTATGCGTTTACTTATTCAAATGCGGCGTTAAACCTAGTTATGCTGTTCGTTTTGGCTTATCCCCACGTGTGTCATGCGGGCATCCAACTTCGGTGGCGTTCCATATTCAACTCAACTCATGTCTTGCATAATTTGGCTTGCGCCAAACAGAGCAGTTGTGCTGATGCATCGATCCTGGCGATTTACCTTTGTTTTGGCTTGCCCCCACGGGTGTCATGCAGACATCTCCGAGACCGTTGCCACCCCCCAAAACTTAGAGGGTGGCAGCGTTCTCACTACAAGATGAAAACAAACATAATAGGAATATGATAACAAATGTTTGAGTAAGGGTTTGCATACAATACAACTATAGACTTTCACAATTTGAAGAAACTATTAAAAGTATGGGGTGCCTTGCGATACTAGTTAGAGGAAGCGGTGAATTATTTGTACCATTATAGACGCATCGCAAGGAACCGCAGTCAGATAAGGAGAATTCCAATAGGATAATGCATAAAAGATAACATGAACCCTTAAGTAGAATAACACATGTGACAATGCGCTAGAGTTCATGCGATTGAAGCCATGCGTTTGAAAGATGTGGAGATTCTTCCATTGTAACTGTGCACCGAGGAGAGTTATTATCGCACCTACAAGGAGCAAATGTACCACAACCAAGGAAGCAGTCGTATATCCAAAATAACAATAAATAAAAATAATAAACTAAACTAAGAAAGCAATGTAAAAAATAGAGTAGAAGACGTCCCTGACGAAATTGGAGTGTTGTCACCACAAGGGGTTTCCCATACAGGAGATGGTTCTCAACTGCTTGGGTCAAGGGGGCTTGCCCTGATTATTGGAACTTCCAGAAATTGTTGGACGCATGATGGTTGACATGCGTCTAAGACTGCTTCCAGCTCATGCGACAAATAGCCTTTGTATCTTGGGGTCAATATTTGACTTTCGACGCATCGCCTATACTTCAAATATTGTTTGCAGTTTGGTCGCACAATCTACAATACGCCTAAGATTGAAAGGGTGCCTGCGAAAACACAAAAACTTCACAAAACATTAGCTGCCAAGTCCCCGGCAACGGCATCAAAAACTTCTTGGGATATTTTAGGAACGCGTTTTGTTTTATTAAAGTTATTAAGAATGGATGGGTTTGAACATGAAATCATGCATTAGACATAACTGATGCGTTTGCTCCCATGCATCGGAATGATGATGCGTTGATCTTAGCATGCAATGACCACGCGTTCCTATCACAAGTTTTTTTACACTTGTGCCAAGTATAACACAAACGAAAGTTTCTCGGGTAATCTAAGGTCGAACGCGGGGACTTGTCACTCAATAATATTTGTGAAGTGATTCGTTTGAGGCGAGGAATAAAAATAAAAATAAAGCGAAGAAAGTTTAAATGACTTATACACTACTCCTACTCCTAACTAAACAGATTGAGCAATAGGAGGTTTACAATGAGAATAGGTAGAAACACAAAAACCAATAACGCATAGTAATGTTTATTATCTTAAATCGCTCGAGTAATCCCAGCTCGTTGTACTAACGTATCACACCTCTCGGTGGTCAATCGCATGACTATATCTCTATAGTGCATGGTTGCGTTGAGCATAAGATTGTACCTATCTCTAGGAACAATGTGAACCTTGCTTAGTGCATTCCATCTCTTACCTTCTCAGGCAGATAGACACGGCTATTTAACTTATAGACAAGCAATGCAACATCCCATAGACAAGCGTTGCTACAGCCTTTCACTAATCAAAGAGGATTAACTCACTATACTCGCACAACGCACACCTCTCGGTGGGTTGTTTCATGCGTCCTATCTCTAGGCTACACGATTAAGCATACGATTGACTTTGATAAATAAATGCTGAAGATAAAATATGACAGAGATGAAGATTATGAGGAAGACGGTAATGAAGGAATTAAGACTTGCATTGATAAAAAAAATATCTTAATATCTCAAGCTAAAATGTAATACAATACAGAGATTAAAAGGGAAATGAAGGAATCTACGTCAAGGCTGCTGGTGGTGCCATGGTTGAATGGTGCAGATGTCTCTCTCGAGCTCTATCTCTCGCGAATGCTCCGATCGTCACTCGAGCTGGGTTGTGGAGATGAAGAATTCTCACTAGAAATCTCTTTCAAGCTCTCATCTGTGATCACAAACTTCTACCTTGAGACAAAAGCTTGGATGATTTAAAATGAAGGTCTCAAGGGCTATTTATATAGTTTTAACGCCGACAGCTATAATGATGAAGGTATGGCTCACGCTGCTTTTGTCGCGATATAGGCATTGTCAAATCGCCTTATCTTGTTGATACTCCCAAGGTATACGTCCGAGCTGAATTCAGCTGAAGTTATCAATGCGTTTTACCCATCTTGCGATCTTCTATTATGGTTGTCAATCCATGGCCGCATTCTCTATTTGTTCACCGCTTTCTCCATGCGTTAGACGCATGTATTTACCACAACTTCCATGTGTTAGACGCATGTGATTGTTGTCTGCGTCGTCTTTGTTGTAGACTGGCTTCAGCGCATGCGTTTGTCTGTGATTGTTAGCTTCAAACGCATGCGTGTGATTCCTGCGATAGCTACAAATATAGACACTTTGGCACGGAATAACACATAATATTGAGTCAGTGAGGATTTAGGTGCTAATCGACGCAAAACTCAATTTTTCACAAATTCCAAGTATTATCACTACGTTTTCTACCTGTTAGCCCTCATAATTCTAAATAAAAGGCTTATAATAACTGGCATTTCTGCCAGTTATCAATTTACCACGCGAATTACTCTGCGATCGTATAGTCAATAACTCAGCAATGAAGCTTGCTAAGCTATATGATCGTCTAGTGTGCGCGCATTAAATGATACCCAAGCATCTGATACTCAGCGATCGTCTACATGACCCGACCAATGCTTGATCGTCTTCTTCCTTGAAGAATAGGAACCCTTGCTACAAAGCTTCTTCACAAGCGACTCAAAACTCAAACTAACTTTGAATACAGACTCGATAGCAATTAACAATGCCCAAAAATGCATGGGCCTTCACAATTAACTTGAAATGTAAAAGAATTTAACAAACTGAGGTTTCAACCCAGAAAACTCCATTAATCCACACATCCATAAACGAATTAACGCTTAAAATAGAAAGTAGACATACTTTTACCTACCGAGAATGTAAATGCAATTCTTTGTAGCAATGAATTTGGAATATCAGAAACCTGGCTCTGATACCAATTGAAGGAACTTTTATACAAGAGTACCTCTGAGCATAAGCGGATCCTTCCAAAACATGTGACAGAATTTCCACATTTACATTCACACATACAGATATGCATTAAAAAACTAACTTACTGACATGCTTTCAAATAAACATACAAGAGAACGAGGAACTTACAAGTTGAAGACTCTCTTCACATCAAAACTTGTTCTCTCTACGAACCGACTCCTTGCGCTTTTGCTAGAACAGCAAGCTTTTGTTCAACAACACCCCGGTTTTCTACAACGAAAAGATTCACACGAATAGGAGGAAGATGGGGACAACACCACCACTTGGAACCCTTAGTATTCTCGGAGTGAAAATCGAAAGAGTGGGCTCTGTTCGGATTTGGTAGAGGTAAAGAGGAAAACAGATCGTATACAACAATCAAGCAAGTGGGAGAATGCAACGACTATCGTATAGTCAGGATGCTTGATCGTTTAGGCGAGGTACACGATCATGTAGGAAAAGTTAGGTGATCGTCTATATGATCGTTTAGTAAAGCTCAGGCGCTAAGAGATCGTTTAGTAAAGCTGTGGGAGATCTTTAGAAGAAGCGTGCACGGGTGAGTGATCGTTTAGTAAATGATGCACTATCGTATAGGCTGTCAATCCACTAATCGATAGAAGGGAAACATCACGTGAGCAATTCAGCGTGTCCTTTGCAAAATGAAAACAATTTCCATTTTATTCTTCAGTTACGAAAACCGTATGGAACTTCCCACTATCGTATGGTTACGGAGAAAACGTCGGGCAATTATCCTATAACTGTCTAGTTAATAAAATAATAAATATAATCACACTATATTCATGACCTATAGTTTGATATCATATATCAACCATAGTGTTTTCTCCTCTACTTGATTAAATCATATTTATATCAAATTTCCTCCAAAATAATGTATCTCCTATATTTAGTCAATTATATCATATATAATCGAACTCTCTCTTGTCAATTTGAACATTTCAAAATGACCCAAAAACTGATTCTCAACTTATATCCAAGCTATCAAGGGGACCTTATGGACCTATGGCTCGAAACTCCAATGGTACGTGAATAGCTGACTAAACTCTTTAGCCACGAGATCCACCATTCGTTAACTGTCAAACATTCCACTAAAGACCAACAATTGAACACTTCTTACCACAAATATATTTCTGTGTCTATCGAATATAACCAACCATCAGTACGATAACCCTTCACAAATGCTCGTAAGTACAGTTGGGTCAATTTACCGTTTTGCCCCTGTAGTTACATCTTACTCATTAAGTACCACTGATCCCTCTAATGAACAATATAACATAATCCTACTATGTGTGAACACCTCTCAGGCCATGAGAAGGTATGTGGCGCCACATCGTTCAAGCCCCGGGATCAGTCCTTAAGGGAGCAATCTATCTACTTACCTCTACTTCAGAGAATGAGTAAATTTCATCTTATGTAGCTGAGTTCTCAGCTCCCAAATCAGACGAATCCCCAAAGTGGTAGGTTTGAATCGACAACCTGGCCTTCGCACCCATGCAAATCAAAGGACCGCCCTCAATGATAGGAGTTCCCAACTCACTCAGGATTGAGGTTATGTTACCTATGGTTATCCTAGTGAAGTGAAGTCTCTGTCATGAACAGCGTTATATAACGAGAAGTTAACACTATGTGGTCAGGTCTTATACAAACTCTTTGTATAAAACGCTCCCGCTCGCATATCCCCACACGAATGATCAGGATCAGACCATCTATAGCAAGTCACAATACTTGTAACCATTCCACAAAACAGACTGCATCTGTAGCATTACCAGGATAAGGTTTTCCTCCTATATCCATATACTACATACCATTTTGGTTATCACTTAAGACATGATCCACTTGTATGTCACCACATACATGCTTAAGTTACATAATGACAACTAAGGATTTTAGTTTATTGGTTTATGGTAAAGCAAATAAAAAATCCAATGTGCAAAGTCAAGTAGTGAAGAAAATATCATATATTATACATCACAAGCGTTCATACAAACTATTTACAAACTACAGGACACAAGATTTTAGGGCATCATCCCCAACAATCACAACTCTATTGACTCTAACCAATTTACAAACTCTTAAACACATATTAAGGCCTATCAACCAAGAGCCAATTACAATAATTACAACATAAATGAAGAGAAATATAATGCCAAAACTGGAAAGACACCATATCAACAACCATTTCATGCAACTTAAGAAATTCATCCATCATACTCAAATTAACATTAATTGAGTGTTTAAATCATGCTCTGGTACCAATTGATAGAGTAAACATGCATGCGAAGCAAACGGAATCATTAAGCACTCTAATTTCATTAATTTGAGTAACAAGCATGTAAAATCAAAGATTCCAACAGTAAGGTTTCAATTTGAATACCTTTGATGATTTCCACTTGTTCCTTGTAATCTCCACGAAATTGACCTTCAATTCTTGCAGTAAACAACCAAGATAGTCTCCTCTACTAATCTCAACCTTGGATTGAGTGGTGGAACTCTAATTGAAAGGGGATTTGGATTAGTTTGGAGGGTTTGACAAAAAACTAGTTTTCCAACAAAAAAATTTCTCAAATTTTCAAATGCATGCTGATGAAATCTCAAGTATTCAATCAAATTAAACATGCAAAAACTAATTAGTTAACTATTTGACACTCAAATAACGCTAAATTAGTGGGCTAGGTATTTAATTTTGGATAAATCCATTATGAATTTGATTTTTGGGAAAAATTCACTAACAATCAAATTTTCAAATTTTATTTTATTTTATTTAATTCTTGAACTTAATTAAATTAAATACAATGTAAACTCAATTTATGAAAATGAATTTTGAATTTTGAAATTGATTTAATTAAATAATTAATTAAACAAATTTAATTAATTAAATAATAATAATTTAATATCAAATATTAAATTGATAAAACACCTAATTTAAACATGAATCCCTATTCATGTAATCAATATTTAAGTCATTATTTAAATATATTGAACTCTCCAAATACGTTTTAATTTAAATAAATTTAAATGTTAATTATATCGCATATAATTATCCAAACCCTAATTTGAATTTGAACATTTCAAATTCACTCGATATTCTAATCTAAGGTTTAATCCTTTTGCAAGTTAGTAGAGGGATCTAATAGACCTACCGATCATGAGCTCCAACAATTTGAGATTAATTGACTAAACTCTTTAAACCAAATTAATTAATTTTCGTTAACTACTAAGACATAGCACTATATCTCAGTTGTTGCACTCTCCTCATTGTAAATATATTTTTATCCACTTGATTTAACCATTATCTGTAAATCGATTCTTCACAGGTCGTTCGTATTTACAACTACGTCAAAATTACCGTTTTACCCCTATAATACATCTTGCTTCTTAAGTCTCCACTGATTCTCTTTTAAACAATTGATTTATGGTCCCACCAATAAACTAATTCTCTCTTTTTCATGAGAGGGGCATGGCCCTTTTATTCAAGTCCAAGAATCAGTACTTAAGGGAACAACCTATCTGCTAATCCTAAGATGGGTATGAGTGAATTTCTTCTTGCATGACTATGTCCCCAGTTATCTATTCGGTCTTACCCCTAAAATAGGAGGCTTATTGAGCAGTGATGTTGAACCACTCTCACCTATACAGATTAAAGGATAAACTCAAATAAACAGGAGTTCATAGTTAGCTCAGGATTAAGATCGAGTTGCCTTAGGTCATCAATTTAAAATAGTTAGTGTTAACAGTAAATGGTTGTTGTAAAGAAAAGTGACTATTTCGTGGTCCGGTCTTATGCAAACGTCATTTGCATAGGATGCCCTCACTCCCATGTCTCCACATGAACAACTTTGCGATCACATCCTTTGTATCAATACAAAGTGGATCGCATCCATAGTGTCCCCAGGATAAGGTGTTCAACCTCATCCATATACTTATAGACCTTTTTGGCTATATACTAAAACTTGATTCTCTTTTATGTCTCTACATAAAGTTTAAGTATTCATGTTATAGTCATGAGTTTGTTTATTAGATTTATAAATAAATGCAATTCAATAACACTTTTATTGAATGAAGTCTCAATAATACCTTTATTGTGAATAGAGTATGTTTAATGTTTACAAACAGCGAGTTTTAGCACATTCTTAACATATCAGTGTTTATCAATGACTATCGTTGTTTATCATCGGTAGATAGTGACACTTTATTATATTTGAAATATTTTTAGCAGTTTTTTCGTTTAAAATAATTACCCTTAATAATTCACACAGAAAGGAAGCAAATACCGAAAACGTAAAAATTGTCAACCGGTAATGACGATGTTTGAAAGAAAATAAATAATCAATACGAAAATCAATGGACAAGAAGGTAAAGTTTTATTATTATTATTATTTTTTTAATGTGTGATCTTTAACAAGTTTTTAGCTTATTACAAATATAGTAATATGGTCCAAAGTATTGGCAAATATAACACAATACAAAAAGATTTACAAATATAACAAAATTTAGATCAAACTTTCGAAATCTATTAATGATAAACTATATTACTAGTAGGATTCTATCAATAATAGAGTCTCTCTCTTATCTATTAGCACTAAAATATATCTTTATCACTGATTGTAATTACCATTTGCTTTTTGGAATGGTGAAGCTTTTTTTAGATTGGATTTACCATTTTTGCGTTGGATCTTTTTTTTTTTTTTTATCAAATACCCGTTTAGGCTTAGGCATTGATACCATATTAGGTAACACATGAACTTCAACTTAAAAATTAGTTGGCTAAAAAAAAAAATCATGTATCTTATAAAAACGATGAGATCTCATCTTTCTAAGGTTGGACTTAATCCATTACAAATAAAAACTCCATATAAAATTTGGTTAAATTAAAATTTTAATCTTTTTGAAAAAGGTTGAATTTATTAGTTCATATAATTTAAATGTTCTTTCATATCTATAGTTTACAGAGTATTAATTATGAGATTTTATCACATAGTGAAGACGAAATTCTAACCCTTTGGCTAAATTTTAACTTTCTCCAAATTTAGGTATTAGATTTGTAACTAACCTAATCATTTTCATTTATAAATTTATTTATTTTAAATGTCTCTTCAATAAATGGGGTCCCATTTGACAATTACTATTTAGGTTTTTTTTTTTCATTTTTTAAAATTAAGTTTACTAGTTTAACACTACTTCTCTACCTATGAGTTTTTTCCCTTTCTAATATCTACTTTTTTATTTTGAAATTTGGCTACAAATTCCATTGTTTAATTAGGAGTAATGAAAATCATTATAAAGAATTGTGAGAAAAACAAGTTCATGCAGCAGGTTTAGGTATTTAGGTCAAATCAATAGGCAAGCCATGATAATTCATTCCTAAATGATGAGAGAGCACTCTCAAAATTAAAAGAGAACACAAAATTCAATACTAAAATAGATATTCAAAAGCTTCCTATTACCCATCCTAAATTGGCTATTTATAACCTTGCAAGAAAATAAGAATATTATCTAATTAATTTTAAAATAATAATTAAATATTAATTAATCTAAATTAACAACTAAACTAAATGTTAATTAAAATATACTAATTATCTAAATTCTCCTCATCACAAACCTAATAATTTTTAGAAACAAAAACCAAAACCTATAATAGTCATCAAACTAAAATAAATAATTGAATTGGATTAGTTTGAATGGTTTGTCGTTTGAATCTCTTATTCAAATAATTTTTTTAGTACAGTAGGATTGGAAAATTCAAACGACAACAAATCTTTTGGTCGCTAAGACATAGAGTTGAGCTATACTCGTTTTGACTTTTATTAAAATGAAATTGGTAAAATAGTAGTGCACTAAGAAATTATATATTATTTTAGTATAATTTGGGGTAAAAAATTCAAATTACAAACTCATAAATATTAACACGGTTGTATGTTAGTTGAATTATATTCGTTTTTGACGCATTCAAAAAATTATTAACATCTGTAGTCGAAGACACGTCTTTACTACAAAACTAAAAAACGTTACTCCATTCCATTGACATGAATTAGTTTAACCAACCAGGATAAATTAAACTTATTTATGCTAAAAAAATATATATTGTTTCTTCATTTTTGTTTTACTGCCTTCTGTTTTTATCATAATATTTGTTAATAATTTTTTTTTTTTATCATTCTATATTATTACAAAATGGTGGGGCTTTTTTTTTTCACTGTTCCCACTCATTCATTTACTTCTTATTTAATGTAATAAATAATTCTTTTTAACTTGAAGAACACGGTAATATTTCACTAGAATATATGTTATAAAATTGAGGAGTACAATCGAAATATGATATGAAAAAATATAATATAATAATATTTTTATATAATAATAAATAAATAAAAACTAAAATTATAAAATTTGACTATGAAGATTTTTAATGGAATTTTGTGTGGATTTCTCATCAATGGTATATCATTTTAAGATCCACCAAAGGTCACTATTTATAAGCAAAGTAGCAAGTAGGATGTGTACTTATATGGGCACCAAACATGAATTAAGGTATATGAACAACATGAATGGTGACACGTGGTCTTTAGGACACTAACCAATGGATCTATTTTTTATTACAATATTCATAATAACATATACTTTATTTGATTTTACAAATCAACCCTCAATAAATGAATGCGATTATTTATTTCACTGAATTTGTTGATTAATTAGTAATTAACTAGTTTATTAAGATTAATTGTATCAGGTTAATTAGTACAAAACATTATTTTTCAATTATCATATTTAATTACTTATCGATTATTTATAATCACTTAATTATTTATTGTGATTAATTTTTTGGTACTTGTATTAGATAGTACATTTAGGGTTAATAATTAAGTGTATAACAAAATTTTATAGAACTGAAAATATAACAAAATTTATGAGTGATAGACTCTATCGTTGATAGATTCCTACCAACGATATAGTTTATCACTGATAGAATACTACTAGCATATGGTTTATCACGGATAGATTTTGAAAGCAAAATCTAAATATTACTTTATCAACAAATTCTTTTGTATTGTACTATATCTGCAAATACGTTGGGTGTAGTTGCTATTTGCAATTGTCCCTTAATTTCCAGTACTTCATTTGTTATCAATATATCATAATTATGAAACTTCCTTTTAGTATCTGTTATAAACATATCATATTTTTCTCTCATTTTTTTAAATTTTTATATAATATATTATTTATTAAAGAAAAATAATTTTAAATGACAGAACTGTTGAAAATATTTACAGCGAATAGCAAAATATCATAGTTTATCTACGATAGACTGCGATAAACTACAATAGACTATTATCTGTGTCTATCATGACACAAATAATAGTCTTTTGCGATCTCATAGATAGACAACAAAACTTGCTATATTTGTAAATATTTTGGTTCATTTTCCTATATTTGAAAATATTCCTTTATTAAAATATATTTTCTTATATTATTTCATTAAATTTAAATTACTAATATACTCAACTTATTAATGAAAAATAATTAAGTATTAACTTATAATTTGTTGGGTTGTATGTCCTAAAACTCGCAGTTTGTAATATTAAATATATTCTATTTGCAATAAAGAAGTTATTAAGGTTTATTCAATAAAACTATTATTGAATGTGTA
Organism: Benincasa hispida; assembly: GCF_009727055.1. Taxonomy (NCBI): domain Eukaryota; kingdom Viridiplantae; phylum Streptophyta; class Magnoliopsida; order Cucurbitales; family Cucurbitaceae; genus Benincasa; species Benincasa hispida. The sequence continues at coordinate 64,324,449 of NC_052356.1, read as the reverse complement.
AATTACACTTGTAAAGACTAATTCCAATAAACTAAGATACATGACTATTACATGAGTACTTGGACTTTATGTGGCGACATGAGAATGGATCAAGTTCGAGTAAATAGTCAGAACGGTCTATAGTATACGAATAAGGTTGGGTACCTTATTCTGGTAACACTATTGGATGCGGCCTATTTTGTATCTAGTATAAACGATGTGATCCTGAATCGTTCACGTTGAGACATACAAGTGAGGGTGTCCTATGCAATGAGCTTGTGTAAGACCGGACCAAGAAACAAGTTACTCTTATTTTATAACATTGTTTACTATTTAAGACTAACTATTTCAAAGTGATGACCTAGGTAACTTGACCTTAATTCTGAGCTAACTATGAACTACTATTTATTCCATATTATCCTTAGATTTGCATGAGTGAGGGTAGGCTCAACAGCGCCAGCTGAATAAACCTCCCATTTCAGGGGTAAGATCGGGTAGATAGCTGGGGATATAGGGTGCAAGACGGAATTCACTTTTGCTCCCTTTTAAGGTTAGTAGTAAGGTTGTTCTCTTAAGTATTGATTCCAGGTTTTGAACAAAGGGCCACACCCTCTCATTAGCCCAAGAGGGATTCAATTTAGTGATTGGATCACAAACAAATTATTCATTAGAGGATCAGTAGAACTTAAGGAGCAAGATGTAATCTCAGGGGTAAAACAACATTTGACCCAACTATTATTACGAACAACCTATGAAGGGTTGACTTACTAATTATGGTTAAATCAAGTGGATAGAAATATATCTACAGTGAGGGGAGTGCAACTATTGGGCTTTAGTGGAGTGATCCAGTAGTTAACGAATTTTGATTAATTCAGTTTAGAAAGTTTAGTCAATTAATCTCAGATCTTTGAAGGTCCGTTAGGTCCCTCTACTAGCTCACAAATGAAATAAACCTTAGAACAAAGAGATAGTTTAATTTGAAACATTTAGATTCGAGTTAAGAGAATTAGTGATTATATACGATATAATTACATGTTTAATTATTGAATTAAACGTAATTGGAGAATTGAATAAATATTTAAATTTAATTTAAATATTGATTACATGAATAGGGATTCATGATTGTGGAATTTGTGGTATAAATGATTTAATGTTTGATATTAAATTATTTTTTATTAATTATTTATTTGAATTAATTATATTTAAAATTAATTATTTGAATTAATTTTACTTAAAATTAGAAAGTTGAATTTTATGGAAATTCAAATATTTAAATTCATTTTTAGTTTTAATTTTCTGTAATTTTAGTTGAATTTGTAAATTAAAATTGGAAATTTCATTTTAAGTGGGTTTATCCACATTTGAAAATGGGACAATAGCAAATCCCACCATTTTGCACAAGTAGGTGCTGTCAACGAGGTGCACAATCTGATTGCATGAAGGAGATGATCAAAAACCCAGTCCTTCAGCTGAAAGGAAGAGATAGGACATTGAATTTTTCCTAGGTTTTTTAATGAAGAAGTTCTTCATTACATGCATAAAAACCAGTCTTTTCCTTCTCTAAAATTCCCAAGTTTTAGCTCATCTTGATTTCCACAAATCAACCTAAGGTCCAAGAAGCAGGGAAGATAAAATAGTGGTCTACAAACTTTTAGATTGAAGATTGAAGCTGAATTTGAAGGTTGAAGTCTTCAAAGGTGAGTTTTTTTTTTTTTTAACTCTCCTTTTACACTATGAACATGCTTCATTAGTTGTTAAAATTGATGATTAGGAGTGCTTAATGATCCTGATTTCTTCCGCTAATTGCATGCTAACTCCATCAATTGGTATTAAAGCATGATTTAAGCACTCAATTCGTGTTAACTTTACCAATGTGTGAATCTTGCCTTGAAGGTAAGATGACTAAACGACCTTTTACTAGAAAAGGTTATCGAGCCAAAGAGCCTCTTGAGTTAGTACATTTTGACCTCTGTGGTCCTATGAATGTGCGAGTCCGAGGAGGTTATGAGTATTTTATCAGTTTTACTGATGATTACTCTAGGTATGGGTATGTTTATTTGATGCAACGGAAGTCTGAATCCTTTGAAAAGTTCAAAGAGTTCAAGGCTGAAGTTGAAAATGCATTGGATAGACGGATTAAAATACTTTGATCAGATCGAAGTGGAGAGTTTTTGGATTCAAGATTCCAAGATTATTTGATAGAACATGGAATCGTTTTTCAACTCTCAGCGTCGAGTACACCTCAGTATAATGGTATAGCGGAGAGGAGAAACAGAACCTTGTTGGACATAGTTCGTTCGATGATGAGTTATGCTTCCTTACCGGACTCATTTTAGGGTTTTCTACGGTATATACACTCAAATGTGTTCCTTCCAAGAGTGTTGCAAGAATACCTCTGGAGTTATGAAACGGGCGTAAAGCTAGTTTACGTCATTTTCGCATATGGGGTTGCCCAACACATGTGCTTGAGGCTAATTCCAAGAAGTTGGAACCACGGTCAAGGTTATGCATCTTTGTAGGCTACCCCAAAGGTACAGAGGGGGTTATTTTTATGATCCGTCAGAAAATAGGGTGTTTGTTTCCCTGAACGCTACTTTCCTAGAGGAGGATCATATTAGGGAGCACAGTCCACATAGTAAAGTCGTGTTATGTGAGCTTTCCAACGAAACTACTGAAACTTCAAAAAGAGTTGTTAAAGGGCCTGCTTCATCAACAAGAGTTCTTGATGATAGTTCATCTAGTAGGTCAGTTGCACCTCAAGAGTTGATGGAACCTCGACGTAGTGGGAGAGTTGTGAACCCACCCGTTTGCTATCTGGGTTTCACGAAAATCCTGGCTATGGTAGCCGATGACGACGTTGAGGATCCGTTATCTTATCAGAAGAAAATGGAGGATATAGACCAGGACGAATGAGTCAAAGTCATAAATCTTGAGATGGAGTCGATGTACTTCAACTAAGTATGGGATCTTGTAGATCAGCCTGATAGGGTAAGATCTGTTGGGATTGGTGTCCTAATTTTCTCGGAGTCTCGTTGTTTTGTAAAGATACACATTGTTTAAAGAATAAAATAAGTGTTATTTAATTCTGGCATTTTGATGCAGTGTTTTATGTAATGGAAATATGGATGATATGCGTTGATGGATTTGCATTGTGCACTCAAGTTTCCCCAGCGGAATTCAAGTGTAAATTTCTCTGAGTTTCCTGGTAAGTCCAGGGTCGAACACAGGGACTTATGAAAATAGATTGCGTTAATAATTTTGATGAAAATTTTGCGGTAACCGGGAAAATAAATAAAGTGTTGGTTTGTTGATTGTGTTGATTAAAAATAAATAAAAAATGCGGCGGAGTTTGAAAAGAGTTGGTAAACGAGAAATGCGATGAATATGCAATGAACGAATTGAGGAAGGTTTCGGCTAACACTCCCTAGAATGCGTTCATGCTTGCGATCATGCAACATGCATACAACAGTAAACCACCTCTTGGTGCGAATACCACGGCTTATAAGGCTAGAACGCATGCGATATATATGTGATAAATCTACAGGGTTTACACATAAACCTCTATTCCTATTTATGCGATGACAAAATGACATCCAGACAAATATGCGACCACATAATATCATTCTTATTCCTAGGATGCATGTGATGTAAGTTGATAAACAGAGCTTATCTCTAAGTCCCTATCTCTTGTTTATGCAAGCCTAATCTTGCTCTTTCGAGTCCAGATTCTAACCTAGCTCTCTCGAGACATTAGGTTTTTTCTTTCGACTCTCTCTCGAGTAACTCTAAAAGGTATTTTACACAGCATAAAACAAAACAATCGCAAGCAATGAACTTCCTAGGTCATGTTAGCTTAATTCTTCTCAACCCATTCAACTAGTTTAGTTACTCATGCATATTAAGAGAGTGAGCAAATGTAGAAATAGAACTTCCATTGAATAGATATGAAGATGAAGTACAAATAACAATGCAAGTATAGTAAAAAGCCTGGTAGAAATTTCTTGCTGCCAGGCGTTTATACTGTTTCTACTCGTGCTCTAAAGATAATCTCACTCTCGCGAGAGTCAGCCCGCTCTCTGCTCTTACGCCCCAAGTTCTCTCTCGAGTTTCCCTGGGTGATCTCCGACGCCACCATTCTTCTCTTGCTCCGCCTTAAAATGGAAAGGAAATTATGAACAGAAGCAACTGTTTGTAAAAACGATGAACCCCTTTTCTGAAGAATGAATTTGGTATTTATAGAGCATCCATGGTGAAAGACGGCTTCTCTCTCCCGGTTGTACAGATGGGACAGCTTTAATTCCTGATTGACGTGCCGAATGATTGTTACCGATAAAGCTGAATGTACTTTGTGATCGTTATCAACTGTCAACTTAATTTGGATTCGACTGTTATCAGCTTTCTGTCCCATCGCTCTTAATTGGTCTTTCACCCAGATGCGCCCACCTTGTTGCGCTGACCAAGTTACGGCGATCCTTCTCGGATGAATGTTTGCGAGCACGATCAATGCAAAGCCTTGCGGTGAAGTTGCGCTCGACCAATGAATTCCTATGATTGCAATCTTTGCATTGCGTTAACGCATATTCTGCACAAAAATATAAAAATCAATAGTTCTAATGCGCTAAACACATGCGACTGCAATATTACGAAATTGATGCTTAATGGACGCAAAGTAATATATTTCATATACGCAATCCAACATTTTTTAAGAACTTAACACTATGATAACGTGCATTTACACCCCACTCGCTTTAGGACAAGTGGGAGATTTTTGGGGATGATGCCCTAAAGTCTCGTGTCTTGTGGTTTGTAAACACAGTTTGTACGAACGCTTGTGATGTATAATATATGATATTTTCTTCACTACTTGACTTTGCACATTAGAGGTTTTATTTGACTTAAGCATGTATGTGGTGACATACAAGTGGATCATGTCTTAAACGATAACCAAAATGGTCTGTAGTATATGGATAAATGAGGGAAACCTTATCCTGGTAACGCTACGGATGTGGTCCGCTTTGTGGAATAGTTACAAGTGTTGTGACTTGCTACAGATGGTCTGATCCTAATCATTCGTGTGGGGACATGCGAACCAGGGCGTTTTATACAAAAAGTTTGTAATGTTCAAGTTTTATACAATAACCTTGAATATTTACTGTGATGGATAATTCATTATTGCACATTTAATATTTAAATTAAATAACTAATTAATTACGAGATTTTAGGGCATAAATTTCAACAAAGTCGACTAGGTTTCTCCATTTAGTTACACTACAAGAAAAGAAGTTCCCCCGATGCCTAAATCCATCGTCGAGAGCTCGATCGTCGGGAGATAGGGCCTCTCTCGACAACGTAGGAACTCTCGACATAAGGGCCCTCGACGAATAAATCACCGCATCGGGAGATAGGACCTATCTCACGATGTGCTAAGAGACCGTCAGAAGATAGGTCTTATCTCCCGATGCGATGAGTTATTCGTCGGGAGTTCCCTAGGAACTCCCAACAGCCATTGATAACTGTCAGAAGATCTAATCTGGTATATGCCCAAATCGCAGCCTCTCTTTAATAACTTGTAGAAATACAAGTTATTTATGGTACTCGATATTGCGACCAAAAGTTAGTAATTATGCACCAATTGTATGAAATTAGCCTAGTATTACAATAATTATAAATGTTTGTGATTACACCCACTAACACCAAAAAGATGGAAGACAAGCCGAACTTTACTCTGCTTTGCAGGAGACCAAGTCACCGCTTGCGCTCAAGGCTCACGAGAGACTAATCAATGCATCTCTATCACATTGCCCCCGTCAATCAACAATGACGAGACGATTACAGCAATGACGGTGCAATGCGATAGTCGATCCAAGAGTTGTGCTTCAACCGCATGCGGTAATAAAAATAAACATCGCATGCGAACCTATGATCGAAAGATGCAGCTGAGCAACGCAAGAGCGGAGGATTGAGACACGTATACAACTAAAGGTTGTGCAGAATTGACGGTCTTATTGCATAACAGAAGGAATAATATCCCTCCATCTTCGAAATTACCATAACCATGAGTGGGGACCACAAGGCTGGAGTCAAAGATCTGCACCTATAAATACCACATTAATTTCAGAGAAAAGATGTGCTACTTGATACGGGGCTAAGTGCTGCTAGATTGTAGAGAAAAGGTTGAGCTGAGTGCTTAAGAGAAGAAATCTAGGAAGAAGACGAGATAAGGCCGAGAGGTGAATCTCATATCTAACCTGCCATACACCCAATCGGAAGCTCTGTGGAAAGATCCCTGCCACCGATAGAGCAAGCCTGAGAAGGAAGCTCTTCCTACCATCAAATTCGTCCTATCCGGCAAGTAGATCTCCATCGAATCAGTGCTAAGACATTGGCACTTGTTTGTATTTGTTTTATCTCTCTTTCATTGTGTATTTCATGTTTTCTTTATCTCTTCATTCACACACCATGTATCAAACACTTAGTAGAAATATTAAATGTTTCGATAAATTCCATTTACCATTTTCTGTCTATTTCCGTTCACCCATCCATCACTTTCTTCACAATGTCTCTTAACCCCCTGATGAGTAATATGAATCACTAAGAACTTAATTTGTATTAAAGATATAAAATACGTTTAGCTAAAGTATGCTAGACGGCATCTTCACCTGTGAGAGCAGCAGTGAAGGTGTCATTCTGATCTATCGAGAGAAGGTCAGAAGAATACGTTAACTAAAGCGAGTAGTATTTCCAAATATGGAAGCAACCTTGCGTTCATTACGCTAGTCTCTGTTTCGCCACAGACATGTGGGAGCGCGGCCGATCACTGAGAGGTGTACGCCAAGAGAAGAGCAGAAAAGTATTTGTACCTTCAATCCAATTAAGAACTTGCGTTGTTTGTATTATTTGTCTTTCTCTTTCTATTGTGTTCATAAGACCTGTCACCGCATCCCATGTCTTTACATAACTTTCACAGCCAGCCTTAATCCCGGCATCTTGTATATGAAGTCTGTATCTTGTATCATCTAGCTTAGGTTTACTGTATTTTTATGTTTTTATCGCATCTTTACTGCTTTCCTTTATTTTATTGCAATTTATATACTTATACAAACTCATTTTTAAAGATTGAAAACCTAGTCGCATATATCATGAACGTACCGCAATAACCTAAATCATTCCCCGTATTCGACCTCGGATCACACCAAGAAACTTGCAGTGGAATTACACTTGGTTCCATCGTAAAGAAACTTGTGACAACGCATGGCATACTACATGAATATTCATAATTAACGCATAACTAGAAGTAGTATTGCATCATTGTGAGCAATTTATGTCATCAATTCAAACCCGTTACACTCTTCTTCCCCATTAACCCTAATTTGAAACCCTAGCTTGTCTCGCCTGCTTTGTTGTTCGCCTGCCATTGATTTGTTCACGTCTCTTCGCCATTCGCGTGCCTTGCCATTCTTCATCCTTCGTCATTCGCAAATCTCCGCTCGTCCATCGTTCGCAGATCTCCGCTTGTCTGCCGTTCATTTCCTTTCGCGTGCCTTCGCCGTTCGCAGATCTCTATCTTTCATTTCGCAAATCTTTGACGTTTGCGTGTCGTCCACCTCTACAGTGTCTTTCGCAAGCTTTCAACAGGTTCGCCCACATCCCTTTCATTTCCTTTCTCTTATTTTTCGAATTCAAGCCATTGTTTCATTTCTCATCAATTTGAAATCTAATTACTATTGCTTTGATTTATGGTCATTTAGCATCTATCTCTCTTGTTGTTCTTTAAATTAAATCTAATGTTTCTAGCATAGAATTTTGTATTTCCTTCCTTGTTGCCCTAATTGAGATTGGCCCATTTTATTACGTTACAATTTTTGCAATTTGGTGGATTGTGGATGTTATTGTGAATTGTGGATTGTGGATTGTGGATGTTACAATTTCTACAATTTGGTGGATTGTCTTTTTTTTCCTTTTAGTTCTTAAGGTTAGGGATTTAGTGACTTGTTTGACTAAAACTAATTAAAAATATATTTCAAATTTACCATGATGTTTGTGTATATGACTAAAACTTCTATTGAAAATTTTATGAACATTTAATCATCACTCTTCTTAAAAGTTATCTCATGGTCTCTAATGATGAGCATGGATAGGAAATTGGTTTTAGAAGTTAATGATTTTCTTGAGTTTTCTTTCTGAAGCCTAAAATTTTCTTGAGTTCTAATAATTGTATAAAGCAGTTCAGTCTGGCTAACCTGAATCAACTATTCAAGGCAGTACTTGTAAAAGACTTGTATGTTCTCTCTTATAGGATATGACAATAGTGTGTTAATTTATTAAGAGAGCTTAAAGGTATTCTTCTCAAAAGATAAACATGAAGAGGTGGATATTCAAACTGATATTCAAACTGACAATAGTGTGTTCATTTGACGATGTAAGGGACCGTTAGGAGTTCTTGTCTATAAAAGATTATGACATTTGAATGTTTTTGTTTTATTGTAAGATGTTGTTCGGAGATGAGGTTGGACAATTGTTCAAGATGCTGTGTTCCAGACGTTGTTTTCTTTTTTGTATTTATTGACGTTGTTTTCATTTTATTTCTTCCATGTATTTCTGAAAACAAATTTCTTTTATTTAGTATCGACTTTGTTTTATTGTAGGATCTTATAACTTTTCATTTATTTGTTATAGGATGGTCTTCATTTTCTTTGTTTTATTTATTATGTGAATCTGTTTGAGTTGGTTAATGATGTTTTATAGGTTATTCAGATCAATTTTTTTAAAAAAAAATACAAATTACAAATTAAAAATAAAATAAAAGCAAATATTCAACCAGGAACTCCACACATATTTTAGCACGTCGGGAGTTCCCATAACTCCCGACGAATAAAACAGGTCGTCGGGAGTTCTAGAACTCCCGATGCATAGAGTAGCGCGACGGAAGTTCTAGAACTCCAGACGCATAAAACAAGCCGTCGGTAGTTGTTCTAGGAACTCCCGACGCGCTATTCTATGTGTCGAAGTTCTAGAACAACTCCCAACGGCCTATTTTATGCGTCGGGAGTTCCTCTCCTGACGAATTTTTTCCGACCAAACTCCCGATGATTCATTTTTCGTCGGGAGAAGTGTGATTTCTTCTAGTGTTAATGTAGTTGTGACACAAACTTTGTAGAAAATAAACATATTACACTATTTTGAGGCTGAGTTAAATACTTTGTTGTTAGTGCTTGGTTCATAATCTAAAAACATAAATTTTAAATCAAGATGTCCAATAAAGAAAAACAGAGTTGTTCTAATTTTGTATATATATTGCATGCCAATTAAAGCCTTAAGCTCTCCTACATGTGATCTAAGTAAGATATCTTCAAATGATCTACGTTTTCGATATAGTGACTCAATGATCTATGTTGTTGAATGATCACATGATATCATATCTCCAATTATACGGGCCAAAGACATCCAAATCATCCTCTCTTTTTTTTCTCACGATAATTTATCTTTCTATTTTAATAAATTTACAAATAAATTAGATACTACCATACAATGAATCCAATAATGCTATATATCTATATATGCTTATTTATTTATTTTTCTCTTAAAAAAATATCACATATTAATCTCGATAGGAAGATATGTAACTTAATTTAATAGTAGAAATATCTTAATTATTAATTTATATAGAACTTTTAGAAATATTTTTTAATATAGATTAAATGACAATATTTAAAATGTCGACGCCAATAAAAATATCAAGATCTTAATTTAACAAAAAAAATATCAATAGAAATATCGATAAAAATACTGATATCGATGGATATTTTAAAAATATATATAAAAATAAAAAAATAAAAAAATAAATTTAATCTAGTAAATAAATATTTTATGGTTTTAAATAAGTAAACATATCTATTGTTTATATTATATTCACATTAATGATATTTTATTATTTATTTTCTTGTTTTGTAAATTTTTCTACGATAGTGATTAATCTCATGTCGACGTCAAATTAATAAAAACGTAAAAATATTGATATGTGAACGAAGATTTAATACAATGAAGTAAAATCAAAATTTTGAAATTGATATTGACAAAAGTTTTAATTCATGCTCACATGTTACAAATGATTTTCAAAAGAAAACCCAAGGGGAAGGGAAATAGCAAAATTGCATGATATATCCTCAAACTTCCACCATAATAACAACTAACAATATTCTAAGGCTAACTAATATTCAACAGTTATCAAATCAGCACCAGTTCCAATAAATTAAAAGGCTGACCAAAAGGGCAGTTTGGTCATAAATACACACAAAAAAGGTCCTAATAAAAACAGAGGAAAACCAGTTTTCTGATTCAGTTTGAATTGGATTTTTTGATTCCACAATTTCTATTTCCTCTAGAAACTGACATGAATCAACACCCTCGTTTTTCCCATTTTGCCCTCATCCTCATCCTCTTCCTCTTCCTTCTCCATTTCCCTACATTCTTCTACAAATCCCAAGCTCTGACAAACGGCGGCCGGCATACTAAAGCTCCTACCACCAACTCCTCCTCGTCGGTGGCGGCACTTTTGGTGTTCGGAGATTCCACCGTCGATCCCGGTAATAATAACTTCGTTCCTACCATTTTTAGAAGCAATTTTCCTCCTTATGGCAAAGATTTCCCCTTCCATATCCCCACCGGAAGATTCTCCAATGGCCGCCTGAGCACCGATTTTATAGCTTCCTACTTCGGAGTGAAGGATTATGTTCCGCCGTATTTAGACCCGACGCTTAGCATCGAGGATTTAATGACGGGCGTCAGTTTTGCCTCCGCAGGTTCCGGGTTCGACCCCCTCACGCCCAAAGTTGGGGTACGTACACCCTTCAACTCCTCTCTAATTAAATTTGTGCCCCTAAATTTTGTATTTTGAACTAATAATTTTATCAATTTATTAATTTACACTCTCCTAAATTTTTATAAACGTAGAGCTTTAATGTAAATTGATATTTTGTTCATTTTCTATTATTATTAAAATTAAAAATTTTGAATTCATGTCAATTAGTGTATTAATACCAACCTAATTAGTTTTTTATTTTTTTAATCTTTGCGTATGATTTTTGTTTTTTTTTTCATTTCTTTTTAAAATGGTGAAGATATTTGGTTGTGAGGGTGAATTTACTTGATAGGAACTCCTCTGAGGTTGTCTGAATTTTAAAGGTCATTTTTCTACTGCATTAATTATGGATATTGCAGTGAAGCTACTACCTACTCACTCATTGGTTGTGCTTGCATATATATATATATATATAAACCTTCCACTATATATAAAAGGACTTAAGTGCTGTGTAGGCAACATCTAATCGTTGCTTTAAAAAGAAATTACTGTCCCAACATAGGTTTTGTATACGAATTTGATGTTCTTTGAAATAATTAGCTACTGTCTTTGTTGGGAAAAAAAAAAAAAAAAAGTCTATTCTCACCAATTATTATTATTATTATTTTGCTTAATGATTAAAGTGAATTATACAAAAATGAACTAAGATGTAAGTATGGTTCTTTTTTTCTTTCTTTCTTTCTTTTTTTTTTATATTGAGTAGACAAAATTGAAGGTTAAATTATAAATTTAGTTAGACTTCAAGTAATAGTTCCTCAAACTTTCAATCTTATGTCTAATAGTTCTTAGATAAAGTCGAAATCTTTTGAAAATTAATTAAATTATAAAATATAAATATTGAATTTTATTTAATAAAATTGACCTAAAAATTTAATTTTATATCTAATAGATCCATAAATTTTAATAAATTAAAAAAATTGTGAGATTAAAAATATAATTTAAATAATTTAGGCATACATAAAACTCCCAAAGTTGAATGTGTATATTTGAAACTCAACTAAAATTGAAACACATTTGTAGCTTTTCCTTTTCTTTTCTTTTCTTTTATTTTTTTTTAGGCAAACAAACCAATAAACAACCAAATCCAATCAATTACACCCTAATCTCTTATTCGCAAACAACGCCATATTTAGTATGGATCCGGGGAGTTCGTACCCGCCTCAACTTTATGATATATATATATATATAATTGACATAATATCAAAATTATTAGTTAGTCCAATGATATATTTACCTTTTAATCCCCTCTAAATGTAGGTTCAAGCCTCATTCACTATATTTATTTTTACTAAATTATATAAAGTTCTTAATCTAAATCCACCATGCTTACGAATGATGAAGAGTATAGTATTTAGAAAATATCTTTATAGCTCAGAGAGTGAATACCAAGTCTATTAAAGCATGGATAGATTTATTTTTCTCAACAAAGATATGACAAACAAGAAGTACAGTATTAACCGTGTTTACGACAAAAATAATAATAATAATGTTTTGAATGAGAACGCATCTCAATAAAGAAAGAATCCTTTATGCATAGTAAATTAATCACTTTTGTAGTTATTCTTTCCTAATATGGGCACTGCTTTAAAAGATGTGGGGTCTGTTAGTATTAAAAAAATATATTTATAAATACATAGCTGCAGTATTTTTTATTTTTTTGGTTTTATTACCATAGTAAGAATGTTTATTATGGTAATAATGTTTATCCAACTATCTTCATTTATTGCTTGTGATACGCATAAAATTAAATAATTACTCTGATAAGTAGACTTGTGTTCGATTATATATATAGTCATGTAAAGTAATTTTTTTAGTTCAACGATCGAGTTATGTTCGGATTAGCGGGTGGAGATTTGCTTTTAATTTTCTTGATAAACATTACTTTATCACATTAAAATGCATTGATCAGTCTGTGAGAAATGTGTTTTTTTTACTTTACACAACACCATTTTAGTTAATGACTTGTATAATGGGTTTTTTCATAAAAAATATTAAAATTAAATTATCATTTTAATCTTTTAATTTTTATTGAAATTGATTAAAGCATAACAATAATTTTCATAAAGAAAAACATAATATATGAATATATTTTCAAAATTTATAGTAACACAAAATGAAAAGTAAGATTTATCGAAATTATAGAGATTAAAATTAGAAATTTTAAAGTATGAAGATTAAAGTTGGATCGAGTAGAAAAAAATATTTTTTTAAAGAAAATATTAATAATGGATCGAAGATCGTAGAATGAGAAGTATTGAATTAAAAAGATAAGTATAAATTTATAAAATTGAGGAATTTGGAGGATATGGACACATTATCTTATAAATTTACGAATAATTATTTCAGAACGTTGTGTCGATAGCAGCACAAGTGGAGTATTTCAAAGAATACAAACAAAGATTGGAATCTGCAATTGGAAAGCAAAGAACCATAAATCATATAAAGAATACAGTGTTCTTTATCAGTGCAGCAACCAACGACTTTGTTATCACTTACTTCAATTTACCCCTTCGAAGAAAGACATTCACTCTCTCAGCTTACCAGCAGTTCATCATTCAACAAATCTCCCAATTTTTCCAGGTATAATTTACTCTATAACTTCACATTTATTCCTTTTTTTAAATACTATTAATTACGATACTATAATAACGTAATAAGAATAATCATCAGATCGATAATGATCATGAGATTGTTGATAAAAAAAAAAAATATCAACAATCTCACACTTAAAATTTAGTTGGGACGTCTAAAAGTTGACTCAATCACTTATAGATATTAAAATAAAAAAGAAAAGAAAGAATTAATTGGTATGTACAAATTTCATGAATGTCTTGTTATGCCGTTGATACTGTAAATGTATGTTTGTTGAATTTGTGGAGGTTAGGTGAGATGGTTATTGGTGAACAAAGATATTATATAATGAAAAATTACAAAGGCAAAAAGGTTATTTATTATTATCTTTTTTTTAAAAAAAAAAAAAGTTCACAGAAAATTATCAAAGCTAAACCTTTAAGGTATGTTTGGACGAGTTGTGAACTCCACTCCTGTTTGGTCTAAAAAAATTGTGGGTCTCACTATTAAAAATATCAATTTTATACCATGAGCTTCCAAAATTTATTATTCCCTAAACTTCATAACTTTTTTAAACTCATTATTCTACTAATTATTTCGAGCACTCCCTTCCTTAAAGGATATATATATATATATATATATATATATATTTTGGCACAAGGCTATATCTTAATGTTATGACATTAAAATGCACCATAAATGATTGTGGTGGGACAAAATTATTATTACTGAAGCTTTTTGTTATCATAATTAATGACTGAAAAAGAAAATGTAGTAAATAGTATAAAATAATGAAAGAGACATAAAAGGAGAGAGAGAGTTGGTTGAATTTAATATTGTGCGGGAGGTTGGATGAGAGCTCCTATTGCCCATTGCGAGGGATGATATAATTGAAACCGATGTGTAAAGATCATGTCAAGCTGGCGATTCTAAGCCCATCCCTTTTAATATTGTGCCTATTATTTTAAAACTTCAATATTCTGTAGCTTTTAAATTATTTTTTAATTAAAGTTTGATTATAAATTTAGTTTAGGTTCGTGTCGTTTTCAAATAGTACGTTTCCTGTGTTCATCAATTTTTTATTTGGTGTCGAATAGATTTTTGTCTTATTTTATATTTTTTTCAAACTTAAGAATTTATTATATCAAAATTGATAATTAAAAAAAAGTAGGAATTAGATTTGTAATTAATATTAATAGTATTATTTTAATTTTGAGTATAAAGGTGGTAGCTTGAGTAGGTAAGGTATGCATGAATAATGTAGAAATGTGCAAATTTCGAAATGATTGGACAGCCAATCCCACGTCCATGATAATATTATTATGTTTCAACTTTAAATTCCACCTGCCGGTTCGAACCAGAATAAATCCCTCTCATTCATTCTCATTTACTACCATTTATTCCTCCCATTATTTTGTAGGGTCGTCCCAAGGCCTCGAGTACAAGGGTAGTTTTATTGATAAACCTCTTAGCATAATTATTTTTAATCTATATTGAATAGATTAACTTTAGAATCATTTATGTTAAATTATCGAAGATAAATAACATACTAGATTTTATTATGATAGCTTCAAGATAACCATAGTTTTTCTTGACCAAAACTTCGAATGTCCTTAGTGGGACCTCTCTCTAGATGGGATTCAAGAAAGACCTTATTGTTTTGGTATGTTGGAGACCATAGCCCTAAGGTCTCTTTATATACTAATTTAATTAGGATTCTCATTAAACCCTAATTAACTAGGAATGAGCTTCTATCTATTAAGCAATTAGGAATCTTTGATCTTAATTAATTAGATCACATAATATGACCCAATCTAATAAAATAATCCAATGTCATCAAATATTTATACACATACATAGTTCATACTTTAATTATACATATTATTATTTAAATATATCTAACAATCTCCTACTTGGGCTATGCTTGTGTACTTAATGTAATTAAATCACATAAAATTTAAGCCCACATGAACAAGTTATTTCAATAATAGAATTCTCTTTTAGTTCAATCTGGGCCTTCTTCTGTATTATCACATAATCAAGGCGGCTTTTGTTACTATCCTTGTAACTAAACCTTCCTTGGTCACCGATTTCAACATAGATCAAGTATTGATGGATAGCATGGAAATTACATGTAAAGTGATCTAGATCATGCCTATTTTCAACTGGTCCAAATTCCTTAGTGAGATCATTCCTAAAAATTTTATGCTAAACTGCATGCATGATAAACAAGTTCATATAATAAAACATAAACCATCAATTTTATTCTATATAGAAAATAAATTAAGGTCAAAGAAAACTCTCAATAACAAACTTCCACTAAACCATGGAATTAGAAAAAGTGACTAACACTTGAGCAACATGCTCATGAAAAACTTTAGGTGGTAAAGCTGGATCTGCCACCATAGAGTTTGTTCTTATGTGTTTAATCGAAATTTGATTATTCTAAACTCTTTCTTTAACAACCAGAGACTTCAGGTCTACATGCTTTGACTTCGTATTGCTTATGTTGTTGTTGGAATACATCACTACCGACTTATTGTCACAAAATAATTTCAGTAGTCTTCTATGCCAACCACTATCCATAGTTCAACAACAAAATTGCACAACCATATTCCATGATTGAACGCCTCATAACATCCTATAAACTCCACAGCCATGGTAGAAAAAGCCATCAATGTTTGTTTAACATTTTTCTAAGATACAATTCCTCCAGCCAACATGAAGATATAGCCTGAAGTGATCGCAAAGTGTCTTGCCATCCAGCATAATCGGAATTAGAATACCCAATGATCTCCAAAACTTTTGATCTTAGATAACTGAGCATATGATCTTTTGTTCTCTGTAAATACCTCATACCCGTTTGGCTGTTTTCCAATGATCCATCCCTGGGTTGCTCAAATACCTACCTAACACTCCAACTATGAACGTTATATCTGGATGCGTACATACTTGAACGTACATTAGACTTTCAACAGTCGATGTATAGGAAACCTTCTACATCTCCTTAGTGTTGAGTATGGTCTTGGAGCATTAACCTAAATGAAATTTATCACCTTTCGCGACAGGGATATCTCTTGGTGCACAATCTTTCATGCCAAATCTACTAAAAAAAAAATTCAATGTAGTTCTTTTGTGACAATCTCAAAATACCTTGAGAATGATCTTGCAGTATTTCAATTCCTAACGCAAAAGAAACATCACCTAGATCATTCATCTCAAAATTCTTTTTGAGAAACCTTTTAGTGTCATGCAATAAACTTACATCATTACTTGCTATGAGTATGTTATCGACATATAACACCAAAAAGATTGATTTACTCCCACTGAACTTGGGATGTGTACAATCTTCCACTATATTCACTTCAAAACCAAATAAGGTTATTACTTCATGAAATTTATAATATTATTACCGAGGTGCTTGCTTGAGACCATAGATGGATTTCTTCAACTTGCAAACCATAGATTTTGAATTATCAGACACAGTTTTTTTGTTGCACTATATAAATCGTCTCATCAATGTTCCCATTAAAAAACGCAGTTTTTACATCTATCTGGTGTAGCTCTAAATCAAAGTGAGCTACTAGGTGTCATGATTACCCTGAAAGAGTATTTCAATGAAACTGGAGAGAAAGTTTCTTTGTAATCAATGTCTTCCTTTTGAGTAAAATTCTTTACAACAAGACGAGCCTTATATCTTTTCATATTGCCATGTGAATCCTTTTTGGTTTTAAATGTCCATTTACAACCTATGGGTTTCACTCCTAATGGCAATTAGACAAGTTCCCAAACGTCATTATTTTTTATGGATTTTATTTCCTCTTCCATAGCATTTATCCACTTTTGGGAGTTAGAACTTTGTAGAGCTTGTTGGAAGTTGATTGGATCATCTTCTATTACGCCTACATCATCCTGATGTTCTTGAAGAAATCCGATATAATAATCTGGAATTGCACTTCGTCTTTCTCCAGTGGATCTCCTTAGTGGCACTTCTTGAAGTTGTTGAGTTTTAACTTCAGGTTCAACAATGGGGACTTCAATGTTGTCTTGTTCTATAATTAGTTCAATAGTGAAGTCGAGAATTGGAGCATAAACATCATTTATAACCACATTAGGAAAAGAAACTAATTCATCTTCGAAAACAACTTTTCTTATGTTATCTTCCTCCTCTCCCTCTCCCCTCTAAATCTAGCATTTTCCATCTCAAACAATAATCTAGAAGTGGGGTCATAAAACTTGAAACCCAGAGAGCACTCAGAATGCCTAATAAAATAGAAATTAATAGTTCTTGAGTCTAATTTTTTTTTTTTTTTTGTTAGGCCTGTAAGGCTTCGCCTCAACTGGACAACCATATATATGAAGATGTCTAATACTAGGCTTCTTTCCTATCCACAGCTCATAAGGGATTTTAGTTATTGCTTTACTAGGTACTCTATTAAGGATATATACTACTCTCTTTAGTACCTCACCCTAGAGGGATTCTGGTAGAGAATAATGACTAATCGTACTTCTTACCATATCCTTAAGTGTTCTATTTCGTCTTTCCGCTACACTATTCATGTTGGGTTTGCCTGATGTAGTGTATTGCGTGACGATTTTACATTCCTCTAGGTATTTGGCAAAGGGCCTTAGACGTTGTTCATTTGATCCATCATATCTTCCGTAGTATTCACTCCCACAATCAGATTTGACAGTCTTAATTTCTTTCCAAGTTGAAGTTCAACTTCAGATTTGAAAGACTTGAACACATCCAAAGATTGAGACTTCTCATAAATTAAATATAGGTGCTCATGAACGTAATAAAATATTTTCGTCCATTCTAAGAAATCGTAGGGAATGGCACAAATGTCTGTATGTATTAGTTCTAAGACGTTTGAGCATCTGTTGGCACCTAATTTTATGTTTGTCTCTTTTCCCTTAATACATTCAACAAAAACGTCAAAGTTACTTAAATGAAGGGAATCAAGAATTCCATATGACATAAGTCTCTGAATTCTCTATTTAGAGATGTGACCTAAACACTTGTGCCATAACATATGGAAATTCTCATTTAATCTACAATTTTTGCCATATGAATTAGATAATAGGATTTTGTTAAATGAAGCAAAAGAATTAAACATATATATATTATCAATTAAAGAACAGGTACCAATAAGCTTGGAATCTTGAAAATGACTCCAAAAGAACAAAAAAACCAAATTTGTCCAAATTTGAAATAGAAACTAAATTCCGTCTAAATGACGGTACAACAAAAGTCTCATTCAAATCTAAATAACAATAAGTTTTTAAATGTAATCTAAAATTGACAATAGCTTCAACTAAAATTGCTTTGTCATCACTCACATAGATGAATCTTTCAATAAAAAAATAATGAGAAAAAACACAATATAATCTTTAACAAAATTCACCCAAATATTAATTAAATTTAAATTTAAACTACAACATGATCAATTAATCTTGAATCCACAACATGTTTGATCAAATTTAAATTTGAATCTAAAGCATGATTAATCAAATTTAAAATTTAAATTCACACTAATTTTAAAAAGGATCATTAATCAAACGTTAGATTCAAATTCACATAATCAATTAAGCATGAATCTACAACGTGACCAATTAAACTTGAATTTATAATATTATTAAGCAAATTAAAAAACTTAGATGCACAAAATTTCTAGATTTTAAATTTTTTTAAAAAAATCAATTTAAAAATTAAATTGAACTTTACTCAATTATCAATTAAGGGGAAAAAATAATAATCATAATGATGATACAAACTTCCAAGAATCACCGCCATAGTAGTAATAATAATAATAATAATAATCCTTCAATCGGTGAAGAACCCACCATAGCTGGCAAAATAAATTACCTTCAACTGAGATCCATTGCCGGCAACATATTCGACTGAACCCATTGCCGGCAAATGAATTGCCGGATTCCATGGCCGATTGACCAAGGGTTTTTGTTGTGTGAGATTCGTGCCGTGTGTTCCTGCGCAACAAGGGTTTCAATTTTTTTTAATACTTTTATTCTTTACAATTGAATCACAATACCAAAAAAACGAACATAACCTAACAATTCAACATAAAAACATAAAATTCATGCTTGTGTTAACATAATTACTTAAGTCAGCATTGAATAGATTAACCTTATGATCATTTATATCGAGGACTATAATTTTAAGGTATCTTTCTATACTAGTTCAATTACGGTTTCAACCTTAATTAATTATAAATGAGTTTCTACCATTAAGTTCATACTCATTCATTTAGAAATTTAAGACCTTAATTAATCAGATCACATAATAGAATCTAATCTAATAAAATAATTCACATATAGTTTATATTTTAATTATAATATTATTATTTAAATACATCTAATAAGATTAGCAGTAATTTTGCTTTTCGATCTCTAAATTTCAGATTTAGCTTTTTATTTCAACTCTAGACTATAAAATGTTACACTTTGAGAGAGCATTTGACTCATTCATTTTAAAAGAAATTATTATTGAAGTTTCTACATTTATCGAGAAACTTTATATTTTTCTCTTTGTATATTTATCGAGGAATATCGTGTTTATAGTTCTACAAGTCAAACACATACTTCCTTAAATTCAATATATTAATTCAAGATTTCATCACTCTAATCCAGTGCCACAAACTCTCCTTTATTTCTTTTAAGTTAATTAATAGATAGAGTATTTAGTTAATTAATAGATAGGAGGTCTCTCTATTTTTCGATTAGATATCGAGGAGAATACTTTTAATTCAATTATTATGGTTATTTTTTAAATTCAACTAGTAAGGGAGAAAATATTAAGTAGCATTTTTCAGGTAAGTAAAAGATAGTTAAAAGGGCAATATGTGAAATTTAACAAAATTAGAAGGATTAAATTGAAACTTCAAAATATTAGGAAGCAAGTTAAAATCAGCCAGGATTACATTAAAATTCTTAAAATTACAGGGATTAAATTGAAAGCCATTTGTGAAATCAAATTAACTATTGATTTATAATTGTAATTAAAATTTGTTTGAAACAAAAATAAAATTAAAATCAAAATCATAAGAGTAAGAAACAACAACTGATGGGCTTGTTATACTTTGCAGGCCTTATGGGCCGAAGGAGCAAGAAGAATCGTGATGCCGGGGTTAGCGCCGATGGGATGCTTGCCGGTGGTGATAACGCTATATTCCAGCAACGCCTTCCTCGAACGCGGCTGCATCGACCGCTACTCCGCCGCCGCCAGAGACTTTAACGCTCTTCTCCAAGCCGAACTCCTCTCTTTACAGACTCGTCTCTCTCAAAAATCCCCCACTTTCATCGCCTACATCGACGCCTACGATCGCGTCACCGAAATCATCCGCAACGTCGGAAAATCCGGTGAGTATTTCTTTATGGCTTGTCTCTTCTTTAAAATTGAATCGGAGGGAATTATGTTGGTGGATTGAAATGGGTGAATCTGAATTTTAGGGTTTGAAAAAGTGGATGTTGGGTGCTGTGGAAGCGGGTACTTGGAGATGTCGCTGCTTTGTAATTACAAATCACCGGTGTGCCCTGACGCTGACAAGTATTTGTTTTTTGACGCGATTCATCCGACGGAGAAGTTGTATTACAACCTTTTTCAGGCTGGAATCCCGGCGTTTGATTATGTCACCAGAGATTTGCGTTGATTTTGTTTTGAAGTTTTACCATTCTTATTTTTTAAAGGAAAAAAAAAGTATTTTATATATATATATATATATTACAAATATATATTTTTTAAAAGCGTATTATATTACAATGAACAACGAATATGATTTAAGTTGGAATAGTGGCTGTAAAAATATATATAAAAAAAGAGTCGGGTATAGTGAGCATAACTCACAAGTAATTGAATGCTTCAAAATTTTGGAAGATATTTTAGAGAACATGAAATGTATGGTTTGAATTTTCCTATCCATTGTAGTCGAGAATAACTATTTATACTTGGATCTTGACTCTCATGTCTGTTGTATTGAAAGATAAAGAATAATATTAAATTTTTTTTTTGTTATTATAATAATAGTGTATTGATATATTTAAATTTTATTTTCAAACTTTTCAAGTCTCATATCTAAATTTTTGTTTTTTTTTTTTTGGAAATATATTTTTTTTTAAATTTAAGGTTAGTATCTATTTGGATTATTTGAAAAGAAATGGTCTGTGAACTAAATTTGATTGTTAGTTGACTAATGAAAAAGTGATTTTAAGTGAGGTCTCCATCTTATTAGTTTTATATCGTTTATTTTATTTTATTTGTTGGATGAGTGGATTTTTATTTTTGTTGTTATNTATTCTCTCTTCTCTCTCCCCTCCATCTTGATCCCACTGAAAATGATTTTTTTTGGAAGGAAACCAACATCTCCTACATCTCAAGGAAGCAAACTCAAATTTAATTTGTAAATTTTGAATGCTTTAATGGAAATTTGGCGACCCAATGTGTTTCAGCCAAGTTTGATTATGATTTTGCAAAACCCTCTTATGGCGTTGCCTTACAATTCTTTCGCTCTTGGCCAGATGGGTTTTTGCCTTATAATTCTTTCTGCTAATTTTCCAATTCTATTTGGTATCGAGTGTGATTGAGATGAATATAAACTTGTGTTTCCCACTAGCTTAGGTTTGAGCTGCCATTGATGAACATCAAGCAAGTTTTCTGTCTCTTCGATTGTCCATTTTAGATCGAGCGTGAAATCTTCAACAAGCACCCCTTTCCATCGAACTCCCAAAACGTGACATGGTTTTTGGCTCTGACATCTGGGGTATTTGTCTTCCAAAAGAAAATAAGTGTAGTTCCGAGATTGAACATACCAGAAAAAAGGGAAGATGAAGAAAGTTATGTGGCGAAACCTCAGGGCCTTACCTTTGGAAGCTTGGGGGGCCCAAGGAGGAAAAGGTAGGTTTCAGACTTGGGATGCAGAGGAGGGAGAATGGGGTAGAGAAAGGAGAAAGAAAGAAATAATGGAAACTAAAAAATAAAAATAAAATTCCACTCATCTAACGAGAAAATAAACAATGTAAAACTAATAAAAATGGACACCTCACTTAAAATTTGACAATTCAACCTACATCATTTTTTTTTTTTAGAAGTTTAATTCAAAGACCATTTCTCTTTTCAAATTTTGAGGATCAAATAGACACTAGCCTCATATTTCAAGAATCAAAAGTACGTTTTGCCTTTTTTTTTAATTTCTAAATTTATCGAAAAATCTAAGTCCATTTAATTGGCTAAACATGACTTCAATTTTTTGTCAATATACACATTTATTGCTAGCATGAGATAATAATAAAAAAGAAAATTTGTTAATAAGATCTATTTGAAAATTTTGTATAGCTGACCTTTGAATGAAGTTATGAATATGTTCTTAATTTTTTATTTTCTTTCCTTTCCTTTTGCGTGTGATCACAATTTTTTTTTTTTTTTCTATTTCCTTCATTTTCGAAGGATCAACTTCAGATAAAACTCTTTTTTTTTTTTCCTTTTTTCTTTGTTGTTCTTCTTCTCCAACAATGAGTCATCCCAACTTGACGGGCAGCTTTGGAATGAAAATCCCAAATTTATGAGTATAAAGCAGAAGAGACAGCTTCAGAATGAAAATTTCAAATCCATGAACATAAAACAAAAGTTAAAGAAAAGGTGAAGAATGTGAAATGAAGATAATCACGTATTTGAGAAGGAGAGGGCAATGACATTGAAGATGATTAATGCGCAATGAGTCCTCCCATGAAAGAGCGTGAGAGAGAGAGAGCGAGATCTAGAGAGAGGGCAAGAGATATAGTGAGGGAAAGTGGTTTATGAGTGAGAAAAAGAAGAGGATAGAGATATAAAGGGAGAAAGTGATTTATGAGTGCAAAAAAAAAGAGGAGAGATATAGAGAGAAAATGATTTATGAGTGAGAGAATGAAGAGCGAGAGAGATATAGAGAGAAGATTGATTTATGAGTGAGAAAAGGAAGAGAGAACAACCGAGATCAAGAGAGACTGAAATCGAGAGAGAGTGAGACCGAGACCAAGAGAGAGCGAGACTAAGAGAGAGAATAGTGATTTGTGAGTGAGAAAAAGAGAGAGAATGAGAGCGAGACCAATAGATAGAGTGAGAGCGAGACCAAGAGAGAGTGAGAGCGAAATGCTTTTTCCACTTGTGCACGAGCATATTTTGGTAATTTTACCAAAATTTGACGTCAACAAAGGATCATTCAATAAATTATTTTTTTTTTGAAAATTTGGGTAATTTGACATTTTTTGCCTAATTTTTAGGCCATCCGTATAAATTTTCCAATCTATTTTGATATTCACAACAAAGAGTGAAATGAGAATTTACATATACACACTATAAGAAATTTACCATTTTCGATGGCAAAAAGCATCATTTGATCTCTAGGATAGTCGTCGGTAAAATCTCATCGAAAAAGATTCTACCGACACCAAAATGGATGGGCATTCAGAAAAACATGCTCTTCCGACGCCTAGTTTGGTCGCATGATGGATGATCTTTTGCTATGGAAGTAACTTAGATAAAGGTAGTTTATTCTGTCGAATTCGCGAACTGGTGTTGGGAGATATATTCAGACAATACAAACTCAAACTTTGAACTAGAAATGTATTTTGTTCTATTTAGCAATAATAAAGTCTTAAAAAAGAGTATACTTTATTCAAAGTTTCTCCTTAAACCGGAAAATTAGGTCGATTTGTGTTGAGTTAAACTCGCTTTGGTAATTATGATCTTTTTTTTATTATTATACCTATATTCTTTCAATTTTTTTTCTCAAAATGAAAGTTTAGTTATTCATAAAATATTAATATTAAAAATACTAAGACATCAATCAAACGAATTATATCACATAAATTAAGTCACGTAGTTTCTATTTATATCATAATTATTTTTTAAGAAACTATCAAAGATAACATTTAAGATTTATAAAATATATGAAATGAGACGACATTTCTTTTCTCATTCCTCCTATTACATGTTAGATTTGGGTTTTCATTTCTTTCTTAGTTTGGTTTGGCAACAATTAATAGTTGTCATCATACTCATGCATATGAGACTATAGGTTAGTAGTACCCTCAAACTCGTCAAATGTTTGAAAAGTGCCCTTAATTCGAGTTAGGAAAAGACTAATATTTATTTGATGTCACAAGTTACACTTGTTAGAAATCTTTAACTACTAGCCATTTTATAGAAATGGCTAACTATAGGTTTTGATATATACCCAACGTTTGTAAAATCTTCATGGTTGAATAAGAAATTTTGGCCAATCACACATTGATAAAATTATATGTATCTTCAAATTAAATTAAAAGATCTAAAATTTGGACGAATCAACTCATGTCACTTGTCTATTAAACAAGCTAGTTCAATAGAATTGTGAATGTGGTGGCTAGACCAAAAACTAATTGGACTTGGTATCACTAAAAATGGATTGGAAATCAACAAGCCTAAGCCCTCCCTCGAAACTCTATAAATAAAGTAGGTCACTCTTCATTTTTTTTTTTCAATATAAAAATTACAAAAATTAAGGATTGAACCTTCAATCTTTAGGAAAAAATGTCATGTCAATTATCGTTAAACTAAGCTCATTTTTATAGTCATCCTTCATTTTAGTTATTCAATCATTCTAAGTCATGGTCAATTTAGGATTAAAAAGTTTTTTATGGGGATAATTGCATTAGTTCTCTTTCATTTGATTCGGGAGATTTGGGGCCGCCTCCTTTCGCTTGAAGAAGAAAATTTAAAATTTTGTACATAACAATTATTTAAGTTGTTTTTTATGGCAAAATTATTTATTGTTTTAAGGGTATTATTAAAACTTTTGAAATTCTTACGGATAAATTTTAAATGAAACACAAAGTTCATAATTATTTTCTTTAATTTTTTGTATACTAAATTTGTAATTTGATCTTAAAATAATAAACATATATTCACCCAAGGGATTTTAAGATTTTACAAAGGCATATATTATGATGATTTTTTTTATGGATGACCTAAAAAGTTTTGAAAAAATAAAAATTGGCTTACTTTTTCCAAAATAAAGCTTTCTAATATTTTAATATGGTGACAAGACAACACCAAGTTCTTTTTCATTTTTTTCTTTTCTCGATCCTGTTCTTGTTCTAGCTTCTTGTCTCATGCTTGCTCTTGTTTGTGCTCACTTTTTAACTCTTGCTTTTGTTCTTGCTCACTGATGGGGGAATTACTAATAATAGAGGAGAATAGAGCAAATATTAAGAAATAAACACGTAAACAATTAGGTTGAGGCACATATATCTCGCTCTCTTTAAGGAGATTCAAGCCCTTCGTGGTGTGTATTGAATTTCTTTATATCAACCACTGGTACAGTAGATATTTTCTGGCATGTTTCCTCCAGGATACAACAACCCAATTGATATGTTGTGTAGCTCAAACCACTCTGCATTGAAAAGTTCAAAGCTCCACAACTAAAACACCCTTCTTTTTGGCCAATTGCTCTTAAAAGAGCTAATGAGAGAAAGTAAGAGAGAAAGATACATTGAGTATTGGTTGGTGTGTTATATTGTGATCCGAGAGAAAGAAACACTAGTTATTTATACTAAATTTTAGATCTAGATAATTAATATACAATTAATGAATTTTCTTTTACATTTCTCAAATAACCACAAAAAAATTATGTCTTTTCTCTAATTTATTAATAAAACCTCTTTTAACTTTTAACTTTCTCATGTATGACTTAAAACTCATTAAAAATATTTAAAATGTAACAACAATCCCCCACTCATTTTTAATATTTAAAATAACACTACAAGAAAAATGAACTCCCTCGACGCCTAAATCGGTTGTCAGGAGACAAGGTGTCTCCTGACACCGTAAAGCACCGTCGGGCGGCATCGGGAGATAGGACCTGGTAAAAACCAGATCCCCTTCTCCTTCATTTCCCCCCCTTCTTCTCTATATGAAAACCCTGACACCCCCCCCCCTCCCATTTTCCCTCTTCCTCGCCGCCCCCTTCACGTCCAGCATTTCTGTTGGAGTTGAATTTGTAGGTTTTGTGTGTTTTTTGATGTTCGGGAGGTTTCATGTTTGTCGTGGGGGGTGGGTAGAGTTTGATTATACTCAATTTTTTGTTGAACTTGGAGTTTTTGTGTGTCTATGAATGTTTATGAAGTTCTAATGTGTTGTGGGGGTGGGTTGAGATTGATTTAGATTGTTGGGGAGAAAGTTTGAGTTTTATGTGTGGTCGTTCTTGTTTATGTAATTTATGAAGTTTGGTTGGACGATTGTGAAGTTCTAATGTGTTCTTGTTTATTTATGAAGTTTGGTTGGACGATTATGACATTTGTGGATGTTTTGTTTATGAAGTTTGAATGTGTTGTGGATGTTTAAAGATGATGACATTTGAACATTTTTGTTTTATTGTAGGATGTTGTTCGAAGATGAGGTTGGATGATTGTTCAAGATGATGTGTTCTAGACATTGTCTTCTTTCTTGTATTTATTGACGTTGTTTTCATTTTATTTCTTCTATGTATTTGTGAAAACAAATTTCTTTTATTTAGTATCGACTTTTTTTTATCGTAGGATATTGTAATTTTTTATTTATTTGTTATAGTATGGACTTCGTTTTCTTTGTTTTATTTATTATGTGAATCTGTTTAAGTTGGTTAATTATGTTTTATAGGTTATTCAGATCAAATTTAAAAAAATTATAAATATTTAAAAGACAATTTTTAACTAGTGAAGGAACTCCCCACGTATATTTTACTGCTTCGGGAGTTCTTGTAGCTCTCGACAAATAAAACAAATCTTCGTCGAACTCCTGACGCACAAAATAAACCATCGGGAGTTCCTCCCAACGTATAAAAAAAGACGTCGGGAGTTAGTCAAAAAATTGCCGACGCTGTATATAATGCGTCAGGAGTTCCTCAAACTGCTGACGCCATATATAATGTATCAGCAGTTTGAGGAACTGCCGACGCCCTATACATGCATTGGGAGTTCTTCGGTAACTCCCGACGCCTTTGTTTCATGCGTCGAGAGTTCTTCAACAACTTCCGACGCCTTTGTTTCATGTGTCGAAAGTTCCTCTCCTGTCGGATTTTTCTCGACCAAACTCCTGACGATCCATTTTCACCATTTCTCGGCGAATTGTGATGTCGGGAGAAGTTCGATTTCTTGTAGTGTAAGCATCAAAATAAAATTGACCAAAAGCAAGATAATTTTGCATCATAAATGTGTGACTCTGCATTGAACTTTTACTAGTGAAATAATAATCTCCACTCTAATGTTTATAGTGGCCTCTAACTTGAACTATAACGTTAAAGGGGAAATAGAAAACTTATTATCCATACATAATTATCTAAGTGTTGATATGAGCTTTATTAGTTAGCACTTTAAGGCCTTGTGTTGATCCGATTATTTCATGAATGTATTTGAGTATAAGCCACATATTCTCATAAAGAGCGGCCCCATTCTCACACTCATATAGGTAAAATTTGTCAAGGACGCTCCTATAACATAACACATCCAACTCATAAGAGCTACAAATTTTATTAAGAGTTTATTGGGGAAAAAAAAAAACTCAAGCCCCCATATTGTTATAGGATAATACACGTACATCATAAGGATAGATCAAAATATAAAAATAGTGCATTTTTCAGCCACCTTCTAATTCATTTTTCCCTTTGAACCTAGTTCTCAAGATCTCTGATCACTAGGTGGGTATTCTTATATATGACTCATGACAATTATAACGGCTTCAACCCTATCATCTTCGATGTGTTCCAGACCCTTTCTCTAGTTAAGGCCTTTGTTAATGAGCCTGCAAGATTATCACAAGATTTAATGTAATTCACATTAATGATTCCATTATTCAAATAAGATCTCACATTATTGTATTTTCTTCTTATAGGTCTAGATTTACTGTTATAAAAACAATTTTTTACTCTACCACTTGTGGCAATACTATCACAATTTATCAAGATTGGAGGTACTAGTTTCTCCCACATTGGAATTGAAGGAACTCTAAATATAGAGAACCTGTGAGCGGAAGCGGATCGTTCCAAACTCCATTGTGAAGGAACTCAAACATTTACAACCATATAGAACCAATTATGCATTAAAGATAAATTACAACATGCTTCATAAATAAATACAAGAATCGAGTGACAATACCTTTAAATAACTCTTTCTTCACATATTTCCCTCGATCGTTCAGCAATGCGTCAAACAGCACAAACGAAACAAACAATTGGTACTTCCTCGATCACTAGCGAGTAAAACTCGATCTTCGATCCTCGAATAGAACTAGACACCACCACAAGATTACCTTGGTATTCTTGGCATGAGAATCCAAAAGTTGTGGGTTCTGACTAATTTTGGATAGAGGGAAGGAAGAAGTGAAGGAGTAAACGATTGAGTATTGGACAGAACGATCATGTAGCAAATGGAAGTCTATCGTATAGACTCGATGCCCGATCGTTTAAGCTCTGCAAGCTATCGTGTAGTAAAACTTCTTTTACTCGATAGTGAATTATGTGAGACATTACGGTTGAATGATTTGAAAAGCTATTTTTTCTTTTATCTCACAGTTACCATAAATCTGTGTAAAACCACCCAATAAGGTTGATTACTTAGAAAAAGAATTATCAATTATCACATAATTAACAGATTATAAATAAATACAATAATTAACTTATCATATTATATTTATAACCTATACTTTTAATATTGCATCATATGCAACATATAAACCATAGTTTTTTTTTCTTATTTATATTAATTCCTCCAACTAAATAATAATATATCAAATACATTATATCATATATAATTGAATCAATTTGATTATATCATATATAATAAAATTCTCTCTTGTTAATTTGAACATTTCAAACTAACCCAAAAACTTATTCTCAATTTGAATCCATTGAGCTACTAAGGGACTTTATGGATATGTAGCTTGAAGCTCCAACGATACGTGAATAACTGACTAAACTTTTTAATCACGATATCCACTATCCGTTAACTATCGGGCACTCCACTAAAGACTGACAGCTGCACTCTTCGCACTACAGATATATTTATCACTACAAAAATTTTAGACTTTAATGTCGGTTGAAAAAAGTGAAATCGGATGTATAATGTCGGTTTTAAACTGACATTGTAGGTATACCTTTAATGTCGGTTTAAAATCGACATTAAAGATCCACTTTTTTTTAAAAAAAAAAAAAAAAAAACCAACCCCCCCTCCCCCCGATTTTTTTCATTTTCCGCTTATAAACACTAACCACTTCCTTGCATCTTCATAAACCCTAACCAATTGTTGTCTCCTCTTTCTCATCCTAACTTCTCTTTCTCTCATCATCTTTTTCTCTGACACCACTGTCCTTGAGATTTTGTTTTCCACTTTCGCGTCGCTTCGATCCTTCATCGCCGACACTGCGTTTCGACGGTCTCGCCAATCCAATACTCCCACTCAAGATTCTTCTTCGTTTGGTCTTTCTCTGACTCAGCTTCCTAGAGGACCAGTGAGGAAGAAAATGAAGATCGAGTTACAGAATTCGAAAATGGTGGTGTGTTTAGTCAGCGGAGCGAGAAAGTTTGAGGTCACCGGACCTATGGTGAAGAACTCGCCCAACGGCATCCAAGTTCTTCCGTCTAACTATAAAACTCCCTTTTCTTTTTTCTTTTTTTATTCTGATTTTAAATTGAAACATTATTTTATTAGGTAGTTGTTTCTCACTCCAAAACCTCCCCTCCCACTTCCCCTCATCGGAATCCTACTTCCGAAAAACGCTTCCCCTTCCCAGAAAACCCACATTCTTCCAAGCCCTAGCCCATCTTGCTTTTTTATCTCCCTTGGTCTCACTCCCCTATCCCTCCCCGTTCCTGTGAGACCTATTTCAGATTTTCTATTTCTAGCTCAATTCCTTCAATTGTTCACTAGTTAGTTCGGCCTTTTACTGTTTCTTTTCACGAAACTAGAAATTTCTCTAATTGGAACTATTTTATCTGAACCTTTTTCATGTTTTTCTCTCAATTTTCTCAGTGTTTCCCTATCATAAAGCAAGGCTATAGCTAGTTATAGAGATTGAAATGGCGAAGGAGAAAATCCAGATCAGGAAGATCAATAATGCCACCGCGAGGCAGATCACTTTCTCCAAGCATCGGAGGGGACTTTTCAAGAAAGCTAAAGAGCTTTCCATTTTATACAATGCCGATGTTGCCCTCATTATCTTCTCCGCCACTAGAAAGTTGTTTGAGTATTTCAGCTCAAGGTTTCTCTCTTTCTTATATTTTATTTTTTCTAGAAACAAAAACTGTAATCAGTTTCCCACGTTTTCTAAGTTCTACGTTTCCTGAACCTACTTTAATTCCATTTATAAAGTGCAATATGTTACTAAAAATGGCAAGAACAGAGACAGAAATAAAGAGCTAATCGAAGAAAACACATGTAATTTGCTTACAACAATCTTAAAGAAAAAGATGAGAACAAATAAGATATTAACCAATTCGATAATGGATACAAAAGGATATTCTTGTAAAGTAGTGCCTCATAAATTTTGCCATAACAAACAGAAAAGGCTAAATGAAAACTATAAATCATGCCTCAAACCTCGCTTTCTCATCAACAACGAGGTTTATGGTAATAGTAATAACTGAACTTTTGAGTCACTCAATTCTAACTATTGCGGTTATGATAACGATGTTTATGCTTGACTATTTGATCTCTCTAAATTATAAAAATTGGAGTGGAATCATGAATTCATTATCATTAATTTCTTATTGTTTAGTCATTTCCTCCATTGATTATATTACCATCTGTGTTTGACTTTCTGAAGCATGAAGGGAATCATATGTAGACATAATTTGCACTCTAATGATCAATAGTTTGGAGGAGGCGAGCAGATTGAAAGAGTGATCGGAAGAAAGGAAGAGATGGAGTTGCCGGAATTTCATAGCAGTGCTTTTGAGCTTGACGGTGGAGAGGAGAGGGTTCTTGCCGATGAGAAATTTCTTGATCGGTTCATGCCGGAAGGGGAAGTTCAGAGGCACACTATGCGCGCATTGTTTGGATCGTTTCATTTTGTTTCTAGGAGTAATTTTGAATGCAAAGAGGTAGAATACAAGTTTTTATGGGTTTTTGGAGCTTTTTGTTCTTCCATTTCTGCATTTGAATATAAAATTTCATGGGATTTTGTTAACTGGCCTCAGAATCAACTTTTGTTTGTTGTGTTGGATTTTGGAGCATTTGTTCTTCCATTTTTGCTGTTTTCTGAAGGTCCCATTTTCATATTAGAGTATTAGTTTTTGATTATCCATATTTAAACTAAAGAATATGAAGTTTTATGGGTTTTTGTGATTTGAGATTTCATTTACTGACTTTAGAATCAACATATATTTGTTATGTTGGATTTTGGAACTTCTGTTCTTCCATTTCTGCAATTTTTTAATGTGTGATGTCATGTAGTAATGTAATAGCTTACTTGTGAATGAGTTATTAAGTGATATGGTGCATATGACTTTGTTGACTTGTTGAGAATGTTTGGTTGTGCATATGATTATGTTGGAGGCATATTGTTACTTTATGTGTTTTATAGACGGGATTTATCAAACAATACTTTATATTCAGGAATTTATTGCTAGCCAGAATAGGCCAAAGACAACTCGTGTGACTCGGGTTATACAAGACTGTGAAACACATTCTTTTAAGTCCAACTTCGAGTCCTGGCCAGTTGGATCAGTGACTACAGGTGCTGAGGAAGGAAGAGGAAAGTAGCTGGTAGTTACCACATCTAATTGATAAAATGAGTTTTTTATTCTGCTTGCTTTAATTATTATTCAAAATGGTACTCTTTTTGTAAACAGCTCTATTGAAGCAACAAGGTCTTGATCTCAAGGGATTAACAAAAAGTGCACCAGTGAATGAGGAAGTTGCACCGTTGCTGGAGGGAAGCGGGAAAATGGAGGTTTAGATGATACCAGTTTTGGTCGTTTGAAATGGTTAGATTAGTTTTGATTGTTTAATCGGGGTCCTGATAGTTTTCATTCTCTAAGTATGGAGAATCAATGGCAGTGCCAAAACTCCATTGCTTGCAGAGGATATTGGTAAATTTTATAGTGGAGACTGCTACATCATTCTTTACACCTACCACTATGGTGAGAGGAAAGAAGATTATTTCCTGTGTTCTTGGTTTGGAAATGATAGCATCGAGGTTAGTTAGCATTTAGGGTTTATTTTGAGAAAATCTAACTATTGTAAGTTACATACTTAAACTTGGAATATGGTGGTACACTTGCCAATTCAGTTGAATAACTAGTGCTGATTCTCTAAGAAAGGGAATGATGGAAAATGGTTTCCTTGATCTAATGAAAGTACTTTTGATTCCTGTAAAAGAATAATTTCTTATAAACAAGTGTAGAGATGTTTTCTCATTCCTTACATTTTCGTATCATGACATATTTAAGTGCATTTGTACATAAACATATGTGTTTATTACTATTAAACCATTTTCTATTATTTCAAACTTCAGGAAGATCAAAAGATGGCTACACGGTTGACGAATACAATGCCTAACTCGCTGAAAGGGTCATGAAAATTACAAGATCAAAAGATGGCACACTAGTAAAGAAATAATGTTATAACATTGTCATTGGGTCATGTTTCAGGTTTATGCTGAAAGCTTGTACTAATTTCAGCCATTGCAAAGTTAATTAAATTATTATCATGTGGTGAAATGAAAATTATGTTACTTGTAAATTTACAGGAAGCGGGTGGATGGGGATGGTCAACCATTGTTGCAGCAGCAACAGCAACAGCAACAAATGGTTCCATTACAAGATACTTACATGTAGAGCAGAGCTGAAGCTCTTCAAAATGTTGAATCCACCATTCATCAATTGAGCAATATCTTCAACCAACTGGCAACTCTGGTTTCTGAACAATGAGAGATTGCTATCAGGTTCTACCCTTATGCACTTATTTCAGAATTGCTGATAATATAATTACTTTTCTATTACAAACAAAGCATGAAAGGTATATGGTTACAGTATGTCCATTACATTCAAGTTGATCTTGAACCTTAAAGAGTTTAATGTGCTACATAAGATTGAATGGGTCTAAATATAGCCTTCATTAAAACTGGATAAGTAGTTAACTTGTCATAGCTTCTAGATGTATTGGGTTTATTTACCATATATTTTTTCAGAAACGTATGATTCGATGGTTGTTGTGATTGTGAAACTTGGTTCCATCTGATGATGATGATTTTTCTAAGGGGTTTCCCCCAAGCATGCTTCTATTAGAAAATTGGCTTGTGAGATTTCACTTCTGTTATTAACTTGCTATGGTTTAAATTTTCCATTTTTGTTGTGTATATGCGTTTGTGTTTTTCTTTTATAAGAAACGAGAGATGTCATTGAAAGAATACTCGAACAAAGAGAGATATCATTAACAGAGGACTCAAAGAAAGAAAAATCTGTAGGCTTTGGGGATGAGGAATCGTGAATCCCCAAGCCTAAAAAGAGGAGTAAAACAAGTTCTCCATCCTAAATTATTGATTTCTGTATAAAAAAAAAAAAAAAAAAAAAACTATTTTAAAAAAGTCAATAAAATAGACGGAAGAGAGTAGCCTGGCAAAGATATTATACTTCTTGTGCTAAGTAATAAATGAGAGGAACAAGCTCCTGACGTTACTTATATATTTTGATGCGGAGAAATAGGATGAAAATGTTGGATATTCTTGCTACTTTTTGTTCATTTTTCTTTATGATTGCTAAAATTGGAGCACAAGAGGTGAGACTTTATTAATTGTATATTTCTGATGAATGATTTGATAATCTGCTGGTGTATCAGAATTTGGAAACTGGAAAGTACATATAGGCATTTCCATCTTAAAACTGAAACTGAAACTTTAAATTTGATTGATGAAAATTACAAGAGAGAGAGAAATAATGTTATAACACTTATTGCCACCCTCTAAAGTAAGTGGTTATGTGGTTATTGAGAGATGATACAAATGTGATATTGTTTTATAATAACACATGGTGGAATGTCTAATGAGATGTACAATACTATTGCCCATGTTATAGATAGAATTTACGAAGGTAAACTTGCTAGCTTTTCACTGATCTTAGTCTAGAACAGTTTTGAAATATTCAATTTGATTCACATTCTTTAATTGCACAGGTATAGCAATTGGAGGTGATGTGTTTACAGGTTCCACTCTTTCAGACCATATTTTGCGGTTTAATAACATCCCACAGGTATTTTGATTGACACCTTGTGGGTTGTTTGCTGCCTTTCAGCTTTATTTGTCGTCAAGAAAAGATCAAGTAAATGAACTAGAAACTCTTTGTGCGTACCAGAAGTAATAAGTCTTTTTGAGGACCCTAGCTACACAAGGACCACTTCCTCCTTTCACAAACACACAAGTACACACAAAAATAAAGTACTTGGTTTTAACTATGGTACTTGTTGCCCCTCTATCACGGATGGCAGTGATGATAACACTTGAAAGCCTGTACTAATTTTAGCCATTGCAAGTCTTATGGTAACATCTCAACTTATGATTATCTAGGTTGCAACCTCACTGATCTCTACTGAGTGTTTTGTCCTGCAATCCAGCTCTTCTATTTTCTCTTGGCATGAAAACCAAAGTACATTCGAGCAGCAATAGTTAGCTGGCAAAAGTTGCAGAGTTTCTAAGGGTAAGGTCTCAAACATTTTATCCATTTATATTTATATATATATTTGAATGGATACAATCTTCTGTTGCATGTGTTACGCTTACGCCCAAACCTTTATTGTTTGTGATTCTTTGAACAACAGTGGTCAGACAAAGATGCCTATAACCAGACACTGCTGAAGCTGGGGGGTCTGTTTAAGAAGAATTATGAAGGGATACATACTTACCAAGTGGAGATGAACAGTAAACTCATAATGTTTGTAAAATCATAATCTTTGTATGACTTGTAATTTGTGTTTTCAAAACCTGAATTTGCGGATTAAATGTAATAGATTTACAATCCATACATGTATAATATGTCATAGCCATAACGTTCGTGATGATGTGTCATGTTATACTTTTTTAACGAAAAAATAGATTTGGCAAGGGAACTTTAAAAACGGACAATAATTGATAAAATGGACAGATTCGGACTTCAATATCGGTTAAGAATTAAAAAAAAAAAAAACAGGCTTTAATGTCGGTTGCAACCGACAGGTTTTAATCACTAAAGACCTTTAATGTCGATTGTAACCGACATTAAAAACCTTCAATGTCGGTTGCAACTAATATTAAAGACCTTTAATGTCGGTTGCAACTAACATTGAAGGCTGTGTTATTGGTGCTATTAAAGCCTTTTAATGTCGCTTTAAAACCGACATTAAAGAGCTTTAATAACACTATCTTTAATGTCGGTTTAAAACCGACATTAAAGCCCGAATTTCTTCTAGTGTATGTGTTCATTGGATATAACCAATCAACAGTATGATGATCATTCACAAATCGTTCTTAAGTGTAGCTGAGCCAATTTACCACTTTGCCCCTGTAGTTATATCTAACTCCTTAAATACCACTGATTCCTCTAATGAATAATATATCATAGTCCCACTATGACTAAACCCTTCTTGGGCTAAGAGAAGGTGTGGCAGCACATTGTTTAAGGCCTGGAATCAGCCCTTAAGGGAGCAATTTATCTACTTACCCTTGTTTCGGGAAAGAAGTGAATTCCATCTTGTGTAGTTGAGTTCCCAGCTCCACAATCAGACAAATCCCCAAAATGGTAGGCTTGTTGAGTTAGTGATCCGGTCGCTCTCACCCATACAAATCAAAGGACCGCTCTCATAGGTAGGAGCTCATAACTCACTCAAGATTAAGGTCATGTTACCTATGGTTATCCTAGTGAAATGAAAGTCTCAATTATGAACGGCGTTATATAATGAGACTAAACATTTCGTGGTCCGGTCTTATACAAACTCCTTTGTATAGAATATCCACACTCACATGTCTAATACATGAATGATCAGAATCAGATCATTTGTAGCACTTTACAATATTTGTAATATCTACAAAGCGGGCCACACTCGTAATGTCACCAGGATAAGGTATCCCTCCTTATCCATATACTACAGACCATTTAGGTTATCACTTAAAGCACAATCTACTTGTATGTCTTCACATACATGTTTAAGTTACAACGATAACCAGGGATCTTAGTTTATTGGTTTATGGTTAATACAACTAAAATATCTCATATTTCATAGACTGAAGTGAATAAAATATTACATATTATACATCACAAAGTTTTTGTTCATACAAGTGTTTACAAACTACAGGACCCTACGAGATTTAGGGCATCAAACTCATCCGAAATTTCATATAATAAATCTCTTAGCCAATTGGCTTCCTCACTAATTGAAGCTAAAGCAATAAGCTTTAGTTCCATTGTGGAGTTAGTAATAATCGTTTGTTTTTTAAATTTTCAACAAATAGCACTACCTCCCAAGATAAAAATATACCTATATAGTAGATAGAGAATCACCTAACAATGTATTCCAGTCAACATCAGAAAATCCTTCAATAACAATAGGACATTTTTATAAATTAAGCTATGATATTTCGTTTCCAATAAATGTTTCATAACACGATTGATGGCATGCTAATGTTCTTTACCTAACTTGTAAATGTACTAAGAACTCTTACTACATATGCAATTTTAGGTCTAATACAATCAGTTGCATATAGTAGGTACCAATCACACTAGCATACTCCTTTTGATTAATTACATCACTTTAATTTTCAACGGAAAATAAGTGAACACTTGAATTAAATGGAGGAGACACGTGTTTACAATCAAAATAATTATATTTTCTGAGTATTTTCTTGATATATATGATTGATCAAGAAAAAGACCATATGGATTTTTGTTATTTTCATACCCAAAAAAAAAAAATTAGCCTTATTAAGATCTTTCATATCAAACTGACTGCTCAACAATTTTTCTTTGTTTCATTTATAACAAAATTATTTAAGTCAAAGATCAGTAAATTATCAACATATGGAATAATAATAACATGATCATAATCTTTCCATGATTTATGATTGGTGCACTTGTCACATTCATTTGGTTTTTAACCACTATTTAGCATGCAAGAATCAAATTTTTTTCATGCCACTGCTTTGGAGTTTGTTTTAAGCCATATAGAGATTTAGTAAGCTTACACACTTTATTCTCTTGTCCAGGCTCTATAAAACCGCCAGGTTAGTTCATATAAAATACTTCAACTAAATCACCATTTAGAAAAGTTGTTTTCATATCTATTTGATGAATATTCATCTAAAAAATACAACAATTGCAATTAATAATCTAGTGGATGTGATTCTTGTAACTGGAAAAAATGTATCAAAGAAGTCTAAATCTTCTTTTTGGTTTACCATTTGAGACAAGTCTAGCTTTATACTTGTCTATACTACTATCCGGTTTTAATTTTTTTTCTTAGAATCCATATACACCAAATAGTTTTACAACCTAGTAGTAAATCAACGAATTTCCAAGTTTTATTAGAAATCAGTGATTCCATCTCATCATTTACAACCTCTTTCCAAAAAATTGCATCTGGAGATGTTAAGCTTATTACAAAGAAATTGGTGTTTCCTAAACATTATAAACATAAAAATCGGGACTAAAATCCTTCACAATTCTAGCTCTCTTACTCCTCAATTCAATTGGAGAATTGTTGTCATTATTATCACTAGCCGTAGAGGAATCAAACTTAGAAATTCTTCATGAAAATTTGCATTATTTGATTTAAAAATCACATTATGTTCAATATCAAAAAATGTATATGATGTATTATTAATTGCATATCCAAGAAAAACAGAAATGGTAGCTTTATATCTTAATTTTGGTCTTTTAAGATTTGTTAGTCTTATAAAAGCTAAACATCCCCAAATTCTTAAATATCCCAAATTTGGCTTATACCCTCTCCATAATTGAAAAGGTAGCTTTGTCTTTTTATGTGGAACTCTATTTAACACCTGACAAGTAGTCAAAATAGTTTCACCTAAAAGATTAAAAGATGCACCTGTTTCTAGTAACATAGCATTCGTCAAACCAATTAAGGTTCTATTTTTCCTTTCTACTACTCCATTAGAAGCTGATAAATATGAGGGTAGTCTCATGAACTATTCCTAATGATTTAAAATATGAATTGAATTCAAATGATTCATATTCTCGACCTCTGTCACTTTTAATTTTTTTAATTTTTCTATTGAGTTGATTTTCAACTTCGAGGAGAAATTTTTTAAAATTCTCAAAAGCATCACTTTTATTTTTCAATAAATAAACATGAGTATATTTTGAAAAATCATCAATAAAACTGATAAAATATATTTTTTTTTCCTCTGATTAAAATTCCTTTAAATTCATATAAATCAGTATGAATTAATTTTAATAATTCAGTATCTCTTTCAACACTTTTATGAGATCCTTTTACGATCATAACTTTGTTGCATATTTCACATTTCTCAAAATTATTTTTTAAGTTAGGAATTAATCCAAGACTACTAATCATCCTCACATATTTACTATTTATATGACATAAACGAGCATGCAAAAAATTTAAAGAAAATAGCATATAAATTGACTAGTAGATGCTTTATTGATATTTTCAATGTTCAATTTAAACATTCCATTACAGGCATAACCTTTTCCAACAAAAATTTCCTTTTTTGTCATCACATACTGATCAGATTTTGTAATTTGTCTTAAGCCAACTTATTAAGAAGATAACTCGACATTAAATTCTTCCTCATGGAGTGTATGTAAAGCACATCTTTCAAAATCATGACCCTTCTAGAGGTAAATTTTAATTCCATCTCACCAATTCCTGCGATTTAGGTGGTATGAGAATCACCAAGCATTATTTTTTTAGGTTTCTCAAAAGGAGTATAAACTTTGAACCAATTTTTATCATAATAGATATGTCTATTGACTATAGAGTCAATTCACCATCTTTCAATACTTTGAACCATACATATATCACTTATTTTGCGCCAACTTCTTCAGTATCCTATTTACTCTGCAAAGATTTTCATTTCCTAGCAAATGTGAATGTAGTATCATAATAATCATAAAAATGATCAATAAGACTATTTAAAAGATAATAAGGACACTTGTACTCATCTTTCTCATACTTATCAATTTTCTCTCGATGTCCCATGAACTCTTCAAGGTTCATGCTTTCAGTATCAATCTTCTTTTGGTTTTTTTTTTTTTTTTTTCCTGTGAGGACATAGGCTGCTTTGAGAAGATTACGGTAGGACAACATTTTCCCTTTCCATCTTTTAAAATGTGCTCCCTTAAATCAAAATGGCTTGTTGAGATCTCCGACATTCTTATTTGGTTTCTCAAAAGTAGACTCTATCTCTGAATCTCCTTAAAATTGATGGGAGAATTACAAATAATGGAGGAAAATGGAGTAAATATTGAGAAATATACATATAAACAATTAGGTTGAAGTACGGATATCTCACTCTTTTAGGGAAATTCAAGCCCTCTTTGGTGTGTATTGAATTTCTTTATATCAACCACTGGTGAAACATATATTCTCTAACTTGTCCCTGAAGGATACAACAACCCAACTGATATGTTGTGTAGCTCAAACCACTCTGCACTGAAAGATTGAGCTCAAAGCTACACAACTAAAACACCCTTTTTTTTTTTTTGCCAATTGTTCTTAAAAGAGCTAATGAGAGAAAGTAAGAGAGAAGGATATATTGAGTATTGGTTGGTACATTGTGTTGTGATTTGAGATAAAGAAACACTAGTTATTTATACTAAATTAGATCTAGATAATTAATATATAAATAATAAAATTCTATTTTACATTTCTCAAAAACCCCAAAAATACATTTTTTTCCCTCTAATTTATTAATAAAATCGCTTTTAACTTTTAACTTTCTCATATAACTTAAAAACTCATTAAAAATGTAACAACACTCACTTTCTCGTTCTTGTCCTTGACACTTGATTCATTGTTGTTTGAAAAAAAACTTCATATGTTATCACACGTTGTCAGAGGAAGTAGAAACAAGTTTACTCGTTGTCACCATCATCAAAGGTGAAATACAGGGAAGGGGATATTGCCATTGTCAAAGATGAAATACAAGAACGAGATTTAGAGGAAATAGACACCGGGACAAAATTTTAGAGAGATAGATAAAACAAGAGTTGGAGAGAGAAAGAAACTAAAATATTAGAAAATGTTTGGAAATAATTATAAAACCTTATTTTGCAAAGTAGGCCAAATAATATTTTAGCCTAATTTTTTAGATTTTTATATGAATAACTCAAATTATATGACCCAAGTATTGTCCATCCCAAATTTTTTAAAACGGTGGATAATAACCTTTTTGTTGATGTCACAAACCACTTGCCATCACTTTTTCTTAGAACGACGAGCGCAGGTGGGAGAGAAAAGAGCACAAGCACAAGAGAGTGTTAGAGATCAGACGTATAAGAAGAGAGTGACATAAACAAAAGATTATACATCCTTAATTTTAAAATCTGGATAAAATGTTAATCTGAAATTTGGGACATCAATAAAAAAAAATATCCTAAAATTTTAAGGCATGTATGTCGAGTACTTCACTCTATTTTGAACTTCATTGTCATTTTTGTTAGTTTGCATCTTATTAGAGATATTATAGACTTTGTAATATTGTTTTACTGTCTTTTATTTACACGTGTCAGCTAGTTAGATATATTGGCTTATTACCTAAGATGTATTTATATTTGTGAGTTTATCATCTCACTTTGAATGAAATAGATTAGAGAGAATTGGCTTCAATATCGTAATATGGTATCAAAGCGCATTCACTGCTAAAATAGATTTCTTGTTTCTTCGTTGATTCATCATGCCAGAAATGAAAGATCTGAATTCTTAATTGGAATTATCTATGAATGCTCAACTGAATTCATACTTGCTTCATCATTCATTCACACCTACTTCCACTCTGGTTACTCAACCATTACTCAGTGCCAGTAACTACAGTTCGTGGAGTCGTGCTATGATGATGGCAATTTCTGGGAAGAATAAGGCATGATTTATCAAAGGAACAACTGCAAAACCAAATATAGAAGGTAATCTTTTTTCGAGTTGGATTTGCAATAACGATATTATCGCATCGGGGATCTTGAATTCAGTTTCAAAAGAAATCATGCTAACATCATTTACGCTGGATCTATAAACGAAGTTTGGGACGAATTACGAGATTGTGTTGGGCCTGCTTCTGCAAAAAAAAAAAAGAAAAAAAAAGAAAAGAAAAGAAAAGAAACAAGTAGCCCAAATGATGAAAATAAGGTGAGACCCTTTTCTGCTGATCCAAATCGAGAGCCTTGTTCTTTGCCCCAGGTCTTTTGGTTGGTAGAGAACTTAGTTGATAAGAGCCCACGATTTTCTAACTGATGCCTTACACATGGTTGATCCCACTGCTCTTTGTCTGATGGAAAAATTAAAAAGATTTCTTTTTCTGATGGGTGTTTAATGCAAATTAATTTTCTTTCTCTTTCTCTCTCTTGCTCACTGATTCTCTCATTCTCCACCTTATGTGTTCTTTTTACTTTCTTCTAAGCCTAATGCTTTCTTCTTGTTTGATCTGTGCGACTGCTTTGAGTATACGATGGAGGAGTCTTGCAATCGGGTAGACAATGGCAGAAGGAAAAAGGTAAACGAACATGCAATCATGTAGACGATTGCTAAAGGAAAAGGTAGACAATCGGTCGATCTTCTAGACGAAATGAAGAAAAAGTAAATGATCGAGCTATCTTGTAGACAATGAGAAGAAAAGGAAGAAAGATGCTCAGTGGTGTACGTGGTTCGGCTATTAAAGCCTACGTCCATGGGAAGGAGAGAGTTTTATTAATGAAGCTAAGTCACAGACTCTTTTTCTTTACAGATTTTTCAAGTTCTTCTTGAAACTATGTAGTTGTTGTATATAAAACTTTTTAAATGAAGAGTATTTATACTAATTTCTAATACAAGTAGTTATAACAACTAACTGTAAAGATTAAATAAATGTGAAACAACTTCTTGAATGTTGGTGTATGAGCTTATAATCTTCAAATCTCTACCTTAAGCTCACATGCAACCTCTTCTCCTTCTGGATTTAACATGTCTTCATACTTTTTCAGGAAGCAGAAACCCGATTTGACCAAGACAGTTAGCAAGCTTGAGTTTACTCACAGGTTTGGTAAGCATGTTGGTTGCGTTCTCGGTGGTATGGACTTTTAGCACCTCGACTTCTCTTTTCTCTATTCTATCTCTGACAAAGTGATACTTGATATCTATATGTTTGGTCCTTGAATGATACTGAGGGTTTTTGGAAAGGTGAATGGCACTTTGGTTATCACAGTAGATTGCTTTTAACCACAGTGCTTTCGTTAACCACAATCCTTTTAACCACAGTGCTTTCGTTATTGCTTCTGAAAGTGCCATGTACTTTGATTCTGTGGTTGGCAATGTTGTGATTGACTGTAAATTTGCTTCCCAATACAATTAATTAGGACCAAGTAAGAATAGATAACATGTTAGAGATCTTCTTTTGTCTTGGTCACCTGCAAAATCTGAATCAACATATTCATATAGCTCTAAATTTGATTCATTAGTACTTTGATATATTAATTTCGACTGTTTAGACCAAATAAGATATCTTAAAATCCATTTTGTTGCTTCCCAATGTCTTTTTCCAGGGTTAAACATGTATCTACCGACTAAACTAGTGCTGTATGATAAGTCTGGTCTAGTTGATATCATTAAGTACATTAGACTCCCTACTGCTTGATTGTATGGAATTGATTGCATTTAAGTCAAATGTTCTATGTCTGTCTCTTTTGGTGAGTTCTCAGAGGAAAGTTTAAAGTGTGTAGCAATAAGAATGGTGACTGGTTTTGCATTTGTCATATTGAATCTATTTATTACCTTTTCACAGTAGCTTGTTGACTTATGGTTAGGGTTGAGGATGTTCTATCCCTTTGAATTTCTATCCCAATGATCTTTCTAGACTGGCCCAAGTCTTTCATGTCAAATTCTCTCTTTAGGAGATCTTTTACATGAGTTAAATCCTCCTTAGACTTTCTTGCTAGTAACATATCATCAACATAGAGTAATAGGTAGACTTTGTCCTTATAGGTAGTAGAGTTAATATAAGAACAAATATCATAGGAACTTCTTTGAAAACCTATACTCTCTATGTAGTCATTAAACGTTCTGTACTAGCATCTAGGGGATTATTTTAGACCATATATTGACTTATCTAGGAGACAATATAGGTCTTTCTTACCTTTTTCCTCAAACCCTTTAGGTTGAACTATATAGGTAACCTCATCTAAGTTTCCATGTAGGAAGGCAGTTTTAACATCTAGTTGATCTAGTTCTAGGTTATACTAAGCAACTAGAGATAAAAGAAGCCTAATAGAGGTTTGTTTCACTACTGGTGAAAAGATTTCAGTATATTCTATTCCTTCTCTCTGAGTAAATCCTTTAGCCACTAACCTTGCCTTGTACTTAGGCTTTTCTTCTTTGGTAGAACCTTCCTTTAGTTTATATATCCATTTATAAGCTATAGGTTTACTACCTTTAGGAAGAGGAGCTAGGGTCCAGGTATTATTGACAGTGAGTGACTCCATCTTTTCATACATAGCTTGAATCCAAGACCTAGCATTAGGGCAACTCACTGCCTCTTCAAAAGTGGCTGGTTCTTGGTCATGAGGAGCTATTGTGGCATTTAGA
Source organism: Benincasa hispida (assembly GCF_009727055.1). NCBI lineage: Eukaryota > Viridiplantae > Streptophyta > Magnoliopsida > Cucurbitales > Cucurbitaceae > Benincasa > Benincasa hispida. Next base: position 64,280,260 of record NC_052356.1, on the reverse strand, counting down.
ACTAGGTTCATATAGTTATTTTCAGTATACCTAGCTGAAAGAACTATCACTCTTCTTTGTCTATCCCTAGTCAAGGAATACTGACTTAGGTCAAGTACAACTTCAGTATTTCCAATAGTCTTATTTGAAGCATCCTCTTCTTCTTCTAAATCTATAGGAGGGTTTTGGTTAGTGGAAGAAACTTTAGGTGACTCCACCTCAATCCTAGTGGTATTAGGGTTGTTAGGAACTTTATAGGATGTCCTTTCCTTTTGCATGAACATTTCTTTTTCTCTGAAAGTGAAATATTTGCTTATAATAAACCTCCTTTCAATAGGGTTCCACATTTTAAATCCTTTTACTCCCTCAGAAAACCCTACAAACATACACTTTACTGCCCTAGATTTTAATTTCCCCTGATTTTGATGAATATAACCAACACATCTAAATACCCTTAGGTTATCTAGGTTTGGTGGATGTGTGGTCCATTTTTCTTCAGGAGTCAAAAAATTTAGGGAAGAATGTGGACACCTATTTAAGGTGTACACTATGAAGCTTGTAGCCTCTGCCCAGTAATTTTCACTTAGAATTGCATCTAATAGGAGACATCTAACTCTTTCTATGACTATCCTATTTAGTCTTTCAGCAACTCCATTTTGTTGAGGAGTGAATCTAACTATGCCTAGTAATTCCTGTTTCTTTACAGAATTTATTGAACTCTTCACTACAAAATTTCAGTCCATTATCAGTTCTTAGGTATTTAATTTCTTTAGAAGTTTGTTTCTCTATCATGAGTTTCCATTCCTTAAACCTATCAAACACTTGGTCTTTAGTTTTAAGGAAGTAGACCCAACTTTTCCTAGAGAAATCATCAATAAAAGAAAGTAAATACTTTGAGCCACTTAGGCTAGGTGAAGGAGCTAGACCCCATAGGTTAGAGTGTATGTAGTCTAGGATAGCTTTTGTGGTATGTTGTGCTTTAGTAAAACTTTGCCTTGTGGCTTTCCCTAAAATACAGTGTTCACAAAATGTTAGATCTTTTGAGAGACTTTTAAGGAGAATTCCTTGATTAGATAGGACTTCTAGGCTTTTAGCACTTACATACATCAGCCTCTGTGATCTCATTTGTGGTGGCTACATAAGCTCCTATCATCATCTCAACTCCTTTGACCACAAATAAGTCATTTATCTTTTCCTCAACTAATATTACTTTAGAGTCCTTTAGCACCTCAAGAGTTCCTCCTTTACCCCTATATTCACACTCTATAGCATATAATATACCTAAGGAAATTAGATTTCTTTTAAGTAGTGGAACATATCTCTCCTAAGAAGTTTGATGGTTCCATTCTTAAGTTTCATGGAAACATAGTCAATGTCTTCAATTTTATAGCCTTGGTTGTTTCCCATATAAACTATTTCTCCTTCTATTTCCTTAAAGGTGTTAAACCAAGGTTTCATTGAGGTCATATAGTAGGTGCATCCGGAGTCTAAAACCAATCATGTTTTCCTAGAGGGTTTACATGATTAGATTTGTCTAAAGTTGAGGCTAAGGCATCTGAGTAGATGAATGAACCTTCTACAACAGATGCCTCGGGCTGTTTGCCTTTTGAATCCTTCTCTTTCTCTTGGTTCTTTCTCCTTCAAATAAAATTGTCTTTTATTAGATGTCCTTTCTTCTTACAGTACTTACATTTTATTTTCTGTTTTGATTTATTTTCTTCTAGATTATGAGGTTTTCTATCTTTAGAGTGGTTTTACTTGAAGTTTCTTTTTATAAATAGACCTTCACCACTAGCTTTATCCTTTTTATCAATCTTAACTCAAGCTCTCTAGTTCTTAGGGCTAAGATTATGGTGTTTGTGCTTATACTATCCCTTCCATACTTTAGAGCATTCTTGATTTCTTTATACGGTTCAGACAAAGAGTTTAGAAGCACATAGGCCTTGTTTTCATCACCAAGTTTTTCTCCTAAAGTTTTAAATTCATTAACTATCTTCTTGAACTCATCTAAGTTATCAATTAGTGTTTTAGATGAATCCATTTTAAATGTGAAGAACTTCTCCCTAAGATACATTTTGCTAGGAAGGTCTTTAGTAGCATACAACTCTTCTAGCTTAGTCCATATTCTATATGCAGTTTCTTGATCTAAAACTTGTCTAAGAACACTGTCACTTAGATTAAGAACTAAAGTACCATAGGCTGCCAGCTCTCAATCCTCTTTTTCTTAGGCTGTCACTGTGGCAAGGAGAGTTGATGGATCAAGGAAGGCTCTGTGGGCTTTCTGCTGGCCGAGTATCGCCTTGATCTTAGCCTTCCACAATCCGAAGTCTCCCTTGCCATCGAATTTCTCCACCTCGAACCTCCAAGAATTGAGATCTTGAATGTCTATTGCTCTGATACCACTTTGTTAGGCCTGCTTCTGAAAAAAAAAAAAAAAAAAAAAAAAAGAACAATTAGCCCAAATGATGAAAATAAGAGAAGGCCCTTTTCTGCTGATCCAAACCAAGAGCCTTGTTCTTTGCCCCAAGTCTTTTGGTTGGCAGAGAACTTGGTTGATAAGAGCCTACGATTTTCCAGCTGATGCCTTACACGTGGTCGATCCTACTGCTCTTTGTCTGATGGAAAAATGAAAAAGACTTCTTTTTCTGATGGGTGTTTAATGCAAATTAATTTTCTTTCTCTTTCTCTCTCTTGCTCACTGATTTTCTCGTTCTTCGCCTTCTGTGTTCTTTTTACTTTCTTCTAACTCTAATGCTTTCTTCTTGTTTGATCTGTGCGACTGTTTTGAGTATACGATGGAAGAGTCTTGCAATCGGGTAGACGATGACAGAAGGAAAAAGGTAAACGAACATGCAATCGTGTAGACGGTTGCTGAAGGAAAAGGTAGACGATCGATCGATCTTCTAGACTATATGAAGAACAAATAAACGATCGAGCTATCTTGTAGACGATGAGAAGAAAAGGAAGAAAGATACTCAGCGATGTACGTGGTTCGGCTATTAAAGCTTACATCTACGGGAAGGAGAGAGTTTTATTAATGAAACTAAGTCACGGACTCTTTTTCTTTACAGATTTTTCAAGTTCTTCTTGAAGCTATGTAGTTGTTGTATCTAAAATTTTGTAGATGATGAGTATTTATACTAATTTCTGATATAAGTAGTTACAATAACTAACTGTAAAGATTAAAGAAATGTGAAATAGCTTCTTGAATGTTGATGTATGAGCTTATAATCTTCAGATTGCTTCAAACAAAGTAATGGACCTCAGATCTATTAATTGCGTAAAGAATATATCACTATTCGACAAGGTACATTAACTGTCGAAGCTTATTATACAAAGCTGAAGACAATTTGGCAAGAATTGATTGAATTCTGACCTGTGGATCTTGCAAAGGCCTGAAACCTTTCATTTAATTATTTTGTTAATGGATCTTATTCCTTCAATCACGAAGGTATTTTCTCTTATCATTCAGGAAGAACATCAGAGATCCATAGGAGATTCGATTTTACCTAATTATTATTGCTTTACTTGCTGCTGAAGCTTCATGGAAGAACTCCGTTGTTTCTTCCACTAATGGTCGTAAGGTAATAATCGCCCGATTTGCTCCAATTCTGGCATAAAAGTCATACGGTTGATAAATGCTACAAAGTACACGGTTATCCTCTCGGTTATAGATCTCGTTCTCAAAGTTCTTCCAATAATAATGAAAATACGGCACCACGTTCATCAACACTTGGCCCTGCTGTTTGTACTTCTGTTGCTACAAATTCGGTTGCTCAACCAAATTTTTTCAATAGCCTGAACTCTTCCCAATATAATCAGCTTATGGAGATGCTTTCTAACCATCCTAATGCTGCTAAAATAGATTTAGTCACTATTGCTCCCTTGGTTGCACATACTACAGGTATTTGTTTTATAACCTCTCATTCTACATCTGTGCATGACAATAATTGGATATTAGACTTTGGTGCTTCTCGACACATGTTTTTCTCGAAAAATGATGCATAATTGGTGTTCTATTTTTTATATTGCAATTGCTCTTCTAAATGCCTCTCGTGTGCGTGTTGAATTCATTGGTGATCTGCAACTATCAGATACATTATCTCTTCACGATGTGTTGTTTGTCCCTCAGTTTCAGTATAATCTGATTTCAGTGAGTTGTTTACTACAGCATAATGACATATCTCTCAATTTTTCTGGCACTAATTGTATCCTACAGGATATAACAATTTGAAGAGGATTGGCAAGGCTAGATGTCTCAATGGCTTATATCTGATGGATGTAGCTGAAAGCTATGTGATGTTTGCTGCTGCTTTTAGTCCTGCTATTATCTTCTGATATTTGGCATTCTTGCTTAGGATATTTGTCCCCTAAATGTTTGAATTTGTTAAAGAACACTTTATATCTTTCTGGTTGTGTTGTTTGTCCTCTTGTTAAGCAACGTCGTTTGTCTTTTGTTTCACATAATACTATTGCCTTGCATATATTTGATCTCATACATTGTGATGTTTGGGGCCTTTTTAAGATACCTACCTATTCTGGATATCGATATTTAGTGATTTTGGTTGATGATTGTTCGCGTTTTACATGGATTTACCTTATGCGTCAAAAATTAGATGTTCTATTCATCATTCCACAGTTTTTTCAATTAGTTGAAACACAATTCTCCAAGGTTATCAAAGCTTTCAGGTCAAATAATGCCCTTGAATTACGTTTTGAAAAATTTTTTGCCTCCAAAGGAACATTTCAACCATTTTCTTGTGTTGAACGTCTTCAAACTCTACGGTTAAACGGAAGCACCAACACTTGTTGAATGTTGCAAGTGTTGGGATTGGTATCTTAAATCTCTTGTATTCTCATAGTTTATAAACCTCCGTAAACAAATAATTATAACTTATACATGTATGTAGAGACATACAAGTGGATCATGTTTAGGCAATAACCTAAATGGTCTATAGTAGTTGGATAAGGCTGGGTACCTTATCCTGGTAATACTATGGATACGGTTTGCTTTATAGTTGTTATAGGTGTTGTAAAGTGCTACAAATGATCTGATCCTGATCATTCATGTGGAGATATGTGATTGGAGGTATCCTATACAAATAGTTTGTATAAGATTGAACCATAAAATGAATCGTTTCTCTTTATAACACCATTGCTAAAAGAGGCTTAGATTTCACCAAGATGACCATAGGAGACTTAACCTGAATCCTGTGTGAGTTGTGAACTCCTACCTATTAGGGCAGTCCTTTGATATGCATGGATGAGAGTGGTTAGTTTCACCGATTTAATATGCCTACTATTTTAGGGATTTATCTTATTGGGGAGCTGGGAACGCAGCTACACAATAAGGAATTCGCTCCTTCTCTATTGGTAGGGTAAGTAAAGAAATTGCTTCTTTAATAGCTGATTATGGGTTTTGAACAACAAGGCTTCACCCTCTCATTAGCCTGAGGGGTTTGGTTATAGTTGGACTATAACTAATTCTTCATTACAGGATCAATGGTATTTAAGGAGTTAGATATAACTATAAGGGCAAAACGGTAACTTTAGCCGTACTTACAAGTAATTTGTGAAGGATTAACACACTGTTGATTGGTTATATCTAATGGACACAATATCTATAATGCGAAGAGTGCAACTGTCGGTCTTTAGTGGAGTGACCGACGGTTAATGAAAGTTGATTAATTTAATTAAAGAATTTAATTAATTAATCAAGTATCATTAGAGCTTCAATCTACATTTCCATAAGGTCCTCTCGTTAGCTCAATTAGGATTAATGAGAATCGAATTAATTTTAGATTAATTTGAATTATTCAAATTAATTTAAGGAAATTAACTATATAAGATATAATTAATGTAATGTATGTGTGTATATATATATATATATATATATATATGATATAATTAATATAAGGTATATGATACATTATAATATAAAGTTTTGAGTGAGAGAAATAAATATTTAAATATGATTCATATAGGATATAATTGATATAATGTATATGATACGTTATATAAAGTTTGAGGGGATTTTCAAAAATAGAAAAATGAGGAAAACCATTTACCTAAAATAACAAAATATTAATCTTATTTGATAGAGTTGATAAAAGTCTATCGGTTTCTATCAATGATACAAATAGATAGAAGTAGATAGAAGTCTATCAGTATCTATCGATTTTTTTTTTTTTTTTTGCTATTTCTGTAAATAGTTTGACATTTTTTCTATTTGCAAAAATTTATATAGTTTGTGGGAAAAATAAATATTTGAATATGATTCAAATATTACATATATATGAATATAATTCATATATATAAACTAAAGATTAAAATTAATATGTGATTTATATTAATTCTATAGGTTATATGAGTGGTTAATAAACTATAGATTATATTATATGTGATATAATATAAACTATAGGTTTATATGTTAAATATGATATAACATATAGTTTTATTAATATATAAAAAGTTAGTTATTATATATTTTTATTTAAAATTCAAAATAATATTTATTTAATATTTATTTTTTAAATAATTAGGAGGAAGTTCCTCCCCATTAATCTCTCAACCCCCGTGTACGTGAAAAGGATTTTTTCATGTTTTGATAGATTAGTCACCATCTTCTTCCTCCAACGCCTAGGGCTTCTATGGTTGGCACTCTATGAAAAATTCTCTCACAAAATACTTCTCTTCCCTTTCCCAAAATTCATCTAAGTGCCAGCCCACAACTCTGCAGTGTTTCTCGTCATAGAGAATAACGAGGAAGCCCTCGTGGTGGTGTCTCACCAATGTTGGAGACTGAGTCGTAATGAGATCCTTAAGGAAGAGTGAGACACATTTATGACATTATTAGTATATGTTGGCTCTAGCTATGAAGTCGTATGTCTCACCAATGTTGCAAAACTTGAAATTGGCTGCTGATTCTGGAATTGTTTTAAATGAAGAGGATTCTTTTGCCTTATTAACACATAGTTGGTCGACTTCTTTATCTTCAGATTTCGAGGCCTGATATTTCTTTTGTTGTCCATAAGCTAAGCCAGTTTGTAGCACAACCTCGATCAACCCACCTTGATGCTACTCATCATTTGTTGTGATATTTAAAATGTACAACTGGTCAAGTTATATTGATTCGTCCAACATCTACTTTCCAGTTAAAGGCGTTCATTGATTCTAACTGGGGATGTTGTCCTGATACACGAAAATCTGTTACTGGTTTTTGTATATTTCTTGGTGATTCTTTGATATATTGGAAAACCAAGAAATAGGTAACTGTATCTCGTTCTTCAGCTGAAGCCAAATATTGCACTCTTTTTGTATCCAGTGAGTTGAAATGGATTAGTCATCTTCTTGATGATTTACGTGTTCCTTTCACAACTCTGATTTTAGTTTACTTGATAGCCAAACTGCAATATCATTGCCTCTAACCCAACCTTTCATGAGAGAACTAAACACATTGAGATCGACTGCCACTTTTTTTGGGATTTAATCACTAAAGGTTTTTTTGAAGTTTTAACCTATTTAATCTACATCCTACTTGTTGATATGTTTACTAAAATGATGCTTGTCTCTCGATTGAAAGATTTCTTAGTCAATATGGGTATCTTTAATCTTCATAGCCCATCTTGAGGGGGACATATTAGAGATATTAGGGGGTGTTTTTTTCACTAATATGAGTTAAGTTGAGTTAGTATAATATACCAACTCATTATTTGTTCCACCAACTTTAAATGTCGGTGGAGTTGAGTTAGTATATTTTACCAATTCACACCAACTCATCCTCACTCTCCTTTCTTCCAATGTTTTATGGCCCACCTAGCGATCACTGTCACACTCTGGGAACTAACTCTTATTTCCAACAACCACCTCCGATAAAAACTCCAGCGACCAACTTCGGGCTCCGACAACCATCTCCGATGACAACCGTGGCGATGAAAACCGGCTTTGACAACCACTTTCGATGACAGCTTTGACGACTAAGTCTGAGCTCCAATGACATTCGAGTCCAACTCTAACAACCAATTTTGGACTCCGACAACCACCTTCGGTGACTCAACTTCGACGACCAATTTCAGGCTTTGACAACAAACTCCGCTAACCAACTCTGACAACCATCTTCATAGGCTCTGACAACCACCTCTGACTACAAACTACGGCGAAAATTACCTTTGATAACCACCTTTGAGCGAGCAACTCGAACAACCAACTCGAGTCTTCAACAACCACCTCCGACGACATACTTCGACAACCAACTCTAATACCAATTTCATGCGACTAACTTGGGGCTCCGACAATCACCTCTGACTACAAACTCCAACAAAAATTATCTTTGATGAATATGTTCAATGACAATCTTTGCCTAACCAACTTTCAGTTCTGAAAACCACCTCCAATGATAAACTTTGACGACCAACTCTAATATCATCTTCATGCGACCAACAACCACCTCTGACTACAAACTTCAACAAAATTCATTTTCAATAATCAACTTTGACAACCACTTCCGATTATTATGAGACTGATGACTGTTAAAGTATATTGTAGAGTTGTTGATTATATAAATAATAGTATTTTGTCTACATTAACTACAATATTTATAAGTAAAAATTTATAAATTTTTTTTATTTAATTGAATTCACATATCAACTGAGCGTTAAGAATATTTAGACGAAAAATATGTGTGTAGTTGAAAAGTATGTAACATATAACAAAAAAATCATTAAAAAAATTCATGAAACATTTTCTAGGATTAGTGAAAAATGAAGATTTGTTCTATGATGATCCTCCAAATTTAGGGAAATTGAAAGTGAAATTGTTGAAGAAATATGGTGACATTCCATTGGTTGCTAAGATAATAGGGTAGATTTAATTAAAAGAAAATTCGTGATAGAATAAAAGTATAGAGCAATAACAGGATGAAGAAGAAAAAAAAGAAGATGATAATGAAATTTATGGAGAAATATTAGGAATTAAAGGTTTTGATTTCTCTCTGGATATAATGGGCTAATTGTTGTTCATTGATAAAAAAAGAAAGAAATAAAAACTTTAAAAATTAAAAGGAAAAAAATTGTAATTCATATTTTATTCAAACAAAGATAAGTAGAATTATTGAATAAAAAAAATTTTAAAACAAAAAAATAATAATAAAAGTAGATTATTTAGAGTTCAAAAAAATACTTCAAATATATGAATTCAACTCTGCACTCCACTCAAACCAAATAACTCTCACCTCAAACACAGATATATGAACTCCATATATATATATATATAAATTCAACAAATATATGAACTCCTACTTTGTCCCTTATAGACTTGTAATATTGTTTTACTGTCTTTTACTTATGTCAGCTAGTTAGATACTATCGACTTATTGCTTAAGATGTATTTATATTCGTGAGTCTATCATCTCACCTTGAATGAAATGGATGAGAGAGAATTGGCTCCAATATCGCCGTACATTTGCACAGCCACCATATATTTCTCGATTCTTCACTTGGAATGTTTGGCGGGAAATCAAGCAACACTGGCTACTCTCTCCTCTTCTTTGAATTAGCTTTTGAACTTCGCTATCGTTTTTGGTAGAAGTTCCACCGGAGGTACGCACAACAATGGAAAACCCTAGCAGCGGCATTCGAGGGGCGATGGAGGAGAATACTTTGGCTATTCTCGACGCATCCGAAGCCACTAAACACACTCGAGACGCCGACGATGACAGTACGATCTTCATTTTCAGTTTTGATTTTTGTTATTTACTATTTATATTTTGAAAAACTGCTCGGAATTATGAGAAGATCAACCGATTTTCTTCTGATGAGTTGGACTCTTTCGTGAATACTCTCTGTGGAGTATGTTTCGAGTGTGATTAATTTGAAAATAATTGATGCAAAAGAAATCCTTCGTCTCATCAAAATCCCTAATGTATCAGTTGGAACAACATTACGTGTTTCCGTTTTCTGTATTGATCAAGATGTTCTTAATCAGGAATTGCTTTCCTCGAAGCTGTTCGTGCGGCTTCACTTTTGCCAGAAAATAAATCGCCACCGACGTTGTAAACCTCTTCTTTCTCTTTCTAGTTATACAAGCTCGATCGAACATTTCAAATTACACGTCGGAATTGTAATAAATAATCTTCTCTAACTAACTGTCCTTGTAACAACATGGAATTTTGTTCAAGCAAAATGTGTGAAGCAATTTTCAAAATCTTGAGGTTCGGGACGTCCCTCGAACTGATTTCAACAAGTTACCAGCTTTTGAACGAGTTAGACAGGGTACTCAGAGCTATCCTTTTTCATATATCGGTTTACATAGCCAACTCTCTCTCTCTCTCTCTCCGCATGGGTGTATGTTGAGTTTGATGCTCTTATTTGACTACAGCAATTCCCTAGGGTGTATATGAAGAACACCAATGGATCGAGCATGTCCCATGAATTAGTTGTTCTTCAGGAGGTATTGCAAGCATTACATTTCTGTGTCTTCAATCTCTAATCGTGGAAATGTGATACTTTGTTTTCATTTTCCTCTGATGGTTGTGTTTCCTTTATAGGCTTGGACTCCATTTGTTCTAGGCACTGACATTTCAGATAGCCAGAGGACTGCGGCTAATGATCTCACTGGCGGACTACTTGACCCCGTTGTCAGTTTTACATTCCAAACTCACCCTGTATCACTGTCTGCCTGATTGAATGATCTTTAGACTGCACCGCGTTTTCTGATGTAACCTATTAAGTACTTGTCAGCTAGTTTTCTTCCTGTTTTATAGAAATTTAAATTGAGCTAATTGACTTTGTACTGTAACTTTGAAGTATTGAATTGATGTGCTTCTGGAATCCATCTTTCGTGGATGTATTATTCAGCCTTCAATGAAGTTTCTGTGGTTTGCAGGGTTTTCATCTACTTCTGCAAGGCCTTGCAGAAGTCTCTGATGTTGAAAATTTCCAAGCATTGGATACCAAGGTTTTCTCCTTATTTATGTTTGCTTTGTCTTTGAAAAGAGTTAGTGCAAGCACAATTGTGAATTCACAAGGGGACCTGTAATATTATTATAATATGAACTCTATGCATTTTTTGTTTTTTCCACGTAAGTGATAGTATAACTTGAAGGGGATGGTTGGACATTTTAGCAGCTTTAATCTTTTGTCCAGTATCGTTGCCAACTTTGCTCAAATTTGTTGCAGGTCCTGAGTAACATGTTATTGTTTCATTATCTTGTCAGTGTCCTTGAAGGAGATTTTGTGCCTCGAAATCAGATGTATAAAGGTAACCTACTTTATCCATAAGTTATGCCCTTGTATAATGCTAGGTAATTAAGAGGTTTATTCACCCGCAGAAACCATGAACTGGATCCTTGTACGGGAATCTTTGCTTAACATGATTCTGGTATGATGTCAACAAATATTTCTTCCTGTTTTAGAACTTATTACTTATAATTCACACGGCAATTCTCTATTTTATTGTATTGCACTTAAAATGGAAGCTTCTTTTTGGTCAAGCAACTTGCATGCTTGAAGCCCCTATATTTGCTCGTGTTTAAATTCTATCTCTTCTTTAGTGTTCAAGGAAAATGAACTACAAAGGATTGATGAAGGATTGTGTGACCACCCTGTGTGGGTTGGGTCAATTTCTTGCTGAATATGACAATGCTGTCCGATTTTCTGAGACTTCTGCGGTGAAACAACCTGAAGCTATTGATACTGCTTTGGCTACTTCGTTTCTTCATTTTGGAAGGATAACATGTGTTGCCATCCTTAAACTTATGGTAATGGTAGGTATTCTGGCATTCTGGTCATCCAAGTATTATTTTTCTTCATTGTTGCTCTGAATGGAGAACTGGCATAGGTCATGGAGCTTGATTCATCTAAAAAGGATGCGGATATGCAAGGTCATACTACAAGGGCTGATGGTGTGAGGTACTAGTTTCGTTATTTTCTTTTTCCTGTAGTGTATTCTCTCTCTCTTAATAGCACAGGGATTATTCTCTAAAAATATTTTTTGGTGAGATTTCAGAACCCCACTCGCAGAGATTATTCAAGATGAAATGACTTATGATAAAAACATTCTTTCGCCATTTCTTCAGGTTGCATTCAACCATATTTTATTCTTATCTTGTTTGGAGCTTTTTTCTCGTCTTAATCTATCCATCAGTAATAGTGGACCATATAGTGGCAAGTGGCAGAGAAACATTATACAGCTCGTTTGCTTTTCATGATATTCTTTTTCATACATATGTTGTGTATTCTGGAGGTTCATTTGTCGATGCAGCAAAGATAACTAAATGCTTCCCCTGATAACATCATTATTATTTTCTTTTGCTAATGAATTTCCTTTTCCGTTTTTATACAAGTTGTTAAGGCGTTTTCACATTATTTTAGTCCTATGCCTCAAATTCTTCAACTTGTTAATAGTATTATGATCTTGCAATCTTTCCGCAGGTCTTCAGGGACCCAAAATGGAAACTGGAAATAATCGTGCAATTTTTCTGGAAATACATCTCCAAGGTATATGTGATCAGCACCGTCAATTTTACTTAATAATGTTCCTACTTGGGTTTTTTTAGTTGTATTTGATTATATTTGCCTAAATTATTTCTTTAAAGTATATTCGCATCAATTACCACTGGTTCTGTGGCTCGTTATCTAACACACACACACACACAGAGTACATCAGTTTTAAACAACACAACTATTAATGTGTTTTTGCAATTTGCAGCCTTCTGTTCGTACTAGGTGGTCTAATGTTCCTGCAGAAGATGCAACATTCTCTGGAGTATTGAAGTGTATTTCAAACAGCTCTAGTACTAAAAGTATTACTAAAAAGATTGGTGCACATGCAATTCATCTTTTATTAGCACATGGTTTTCAGGTGATTCACTTCCCATCTCATATATAATAAACTCAATTGTCCTTGGACCCCACTGCTACGCTGCTAATGGTTGCTTTGTCGACTTTCCTGCATGCATGGAATTCTTATTTACAATGTTGACAGCTACTTGTCGTGTCAGTGCTTTCTATGTAAGATGAGATAAATTTCATCAATACTTCATGAAAAGGTTTTGTTGTCTTAGCTGTTGTTACCCTTTGGTGAGCTTTCATTTGCTCTCTTTAACCTTGATGCCCAGCATAGCCCTTTCAGCGGATGTTTTCCATATCAACATTATGATTAAAAAAGGGGGAAAAAGGTACCAAGTGATATAGTTGCTGCCTTGCACCTTCTGGTTTGAAATAATTGTTGTCTCATGTTATGTGAATTGGCTTGTCTGCATTAGTTAGTAGAGGCCATAAATAGTTCGGGAACCTTACTGAGTTTGTCCATCATTCTTCAGGCTTTTCTGTTGCTCTCCGCTAAACAAAGGGTTGAAGACCTCCCCGATTCCAAAGAACAAGTGGCAGGCGGTTCCGTCATGGAAACTTGCAAGAATTTGATATCAGTTTTTAATTGCCTCAAGACATTGGACGAGTAAGTTTGAGTCTTTTATCTTCTACGGATTTCATTGTCTCTATGTCTCAATAATCAATATGATTATCAGTCTGCATTTTATGTACGATGTGTCAAACTTAAGATTTATGTGTGTGTGTGTGTATCATGGCCAATATGCCTATTCTTATACGTTTCCCTTCCCAGGGGCAAGCTTTATATTTTACGTCAGCATATTTTGTGTCCAATCTGGGAACCATTCTTCTGATCTTTTGGTATTTCCGCTGGAAGTAAATGGAATTCCACTATCAACGTGTCTCTCCAATGCACGACCCTTCAAATTTGAGTATATTTACGTTGTGATTCAACATGTTTATTTCTGTGATACTGGACAAACACCTGATTTCTGTGGGGTTTGGACCTTTGGTAACGACGATTTTGGTTCTTGTTTTACCCCCATATACGATGACTACAATCAGTCCTAAAACAACTCTTTGAAACCTTACATGCCATGAGCTGCATGAACCTTGTTAAATCTGGAAACTGAAGCCCCAAACAACTGAATTGGTAGGGACAAGGTGGAATTGCATTATAACATGAGTGAAAACTCGAAAAATACTACTGGCATCACTGCCATCTTAGTTATGGTGATGTAGGATTTTTCTTTTCCCCCAATATGTCAGAGTGGGGAGGTTCTTGGTCTAGGATGTATGCCATAACAAGTCGAGCTATCTCAAGTTCGTTTGTAATGTTATAGGTTAATTTTTCTAACTCACGTCTTGGCATGTTGCATCTCAGTTACTATCATTTTATGAGGTAGATTTTCAAATTCTTGGCTCCCCTTTCAAATCTTAAGATCATGTAATAATGCAGGCGGTTGGAAATTTCATCATGCGCAAAAGAGGCCATTTTTATAGCTGCAACAATCATGTCCAAAAAGTCATAGGGTTCGAATGAACTCACTTCTTGAGAAGTTTAGTCTCAGAGATCTCATAATATGCTGCATGTGAAGGGTTAGCCATAGCAGCAGCAGCCATCCTCTTGTCAGAAGTCAAGAGTAGATGAAGAAAAAAGTGATATTTTGAGATATTTCGCATTGTTAAGTTATGCCATGCACAGGTAAGAAAATTACCCATTTCAGAGTTAATCTTAACCAAGTTCTCTGTATCGTTCCAATTTTTATTGGATGTCCCCAAAGGGACTAATCTTAACCAAGTTGAGTAGATTATATAACACTGGTCCAGTATCTTCACTTGATTAGAATATCCAGTGTTCATCGTACTACTTAATCTAACGTATGCATTCAGAAGTACAAATAATTTATACATTTTAAACCATTTGCATCATGCTTCATAACGAGTTTATTTTACATGAGCCTGCCGCCCTCTAAAAGAAATGATGTACTTTGTTTGCAACTTGTACATAAGATCATGCTGGTTATTGATCTGAATTTTGCTGACACTTGTACATAAGATCATGCTGGTTATTGATCTGAATTTTGCTGACATTTGTCTAGTTTAAGCAGCACGAAGATTGAATTGAATAGGTCTAAAACTAACAAAGGTATCTGAACAAATTTTTAAAAGTCCCCAAAAGGATTCTTGGCGGCTGAGAAATAGATATTGTCAACTGTTAAAGGAGTAAATTAGCATACAACCCCACGGCCAATGCTGATGGAAATTAGTAGGATAGCACAAGAGGACATAATCATTTCCACCTTGATGAAAAGAGTCTGTCATCCCATCAACTCTTCAACTTGTAAGCCCACAAAGAATCGCAGCCAGATCTTAAATTGTAGAATCCAATAGAAATCCATCACGAGTCTTCTGGAGGTTCAACTGTATTCCTGAAATTAAAGTTATGAAATCACCGTCAAATTACCATTTTGCTGAACATCCTGTTACAGACAGTGGAGCTTATATGTTGCTTGATTTGCTTACTTAGACGGTTGGGAGTCAATCTGCATTGTGACTGGGCCATCGTTCACCAAATTGACCTTCTCAAACATCAGTGACCAAAATATCAGAACTGTATAATCTAGTAAATATCAAAGTTAATTGGAATCCAAAACTGAGCATAGTGAGATTACCTTCATCATTGCTCCAAACACTCCATCTACCCACAGGAAAAGGGAACAAAGACAAGATTCAGTAAACTCATTCCAATTTGGGAGAGAGACTGAATTTGAAACTAGGAGAGATAGATTACCTTTTATCAGATCTGGGTTGTAGGATTTACCGAACCTCTCAACCACAGAAGCATAGAAGGGTTTAGCTCTTAGGGGAGGCATTGCCACATGAAAGTCCGGCTTGTTCCCCTTCAACATTCCATACAGTGTAAACTGGCTAACTGGTTGCAATCCACCGAGTATAATTTAATAAGTGGATTGAGACTAATTCACATTCTAGGTACAAAGTTCTAAGCAAACCCTTTCCACTTACCTAATAGAACCTCGTAGTTTTTCTGCATTACCTGCAACAAATATCAAAGAAAGTGGTAAAGCAAATCCCAAAGCTTTGGTTTTTCAGAACAAGGAACTAAGGAATGTTTATATAACTAAATTACGTTTAAGTCCCAAGCTCTGGCGGTACTCTCATTTGGGAACAACCTCATATTTAGGACCTTACGGCATCTGAAACCAAATTTGGAAAGAAGAAAGAGTAGCTTTGTTATAAGAAGAAGAAGAAGTTTCAATGGAGCATGGAATTAATATAGATAAGAGAGGGAATGAAAGATGGGTAGAGTAGATTACATGTATTCGGCGTCGGCGTCGGAGTCGGAGTCATGAAGGCCGACAAGCACGAGGAGACCCGGTCCGATCTCCGAAACGGTGCGGCCATCGACCTGCGAAATGCAGTATCTCACACCGGCGATTTAGAAAAGCATAAAGAGGGAGGGAGGGAGAAGAGACCTCAACGCTTGCAGAGGCGACTCTCTGAACAACAGCTCTCATGGATCTAATCGGCTGTAGTTTGTTGTTGCCGAACAGCGTTGTTCGCTTGGTACTTACGCTGGCTGCGAACAATGGCAGGTTTGCTACGCTATTCATTCTTTTCTTTTTTGGGATTTCGTAAAATTGTAGCCTGAAGAATAGGAATTACGCTGATGAATTAGAAGGGAAATTTGAACGGATGGTCTAAAAGTTGGGTCCAAAATGTCAAATGACTCATTTTTAAAAACTAATGTTAATTGACCCTCTGTTGACATCATCGTCATATCAAATTACGTAAATTGTTCTTACACCGGCCTCACGAGGCAAATCTTGCTCTCGCTCTCGTTTGAAATTCCTTAGTTTGATGTGATTGCTCGTCGGGGTATTGTTAATTTGACAATTTTTACGACGGAAACCTCAAATCAAATCAATAATACATAAACACAATACAATGGTGATTTCTTTAAACTCTAAACTCCATTTTAAAGGTGATTACTTCTCTGGTTTTCGACGGTGTTTTGTTGAACGGAGATTTCCAAGACGAGACTTTCTAAAAAATGAACAGATTTTCAGAAAGGTGAATTATTTTAAGTCTGTTTAATTATTTTTTATTATTTCTGGAAAGGTAGCATTACGAAATTTTGTATTGGGAGAGAGTAAGAAAGAGGAGGAAGAGTAAGAGAGAGAGCGAGATTAAGAGAGAGCAAGATTATGAGAGAGAGCGAGATTTTGAGCAAGAGCGAGATTAAGAGAGCGAGAGCAATATTTGGAGAGACAGCGAGATTGAGAGAGCGAGATTTTGAGAGAGATCGAGAGTACACTTCAATGGCTTGTACAACTTAATGACAAAAGTTCTCTTATTTTGTAGAATGATAGAAAAGTGTCTATTTATTCGATTTGGAGGTGATTAGGATGAGAATGAAAGTTCGTATATTAAGGGACAGTTGAAAGGAATTGTTGTGCCCCCTACATTGAATTTTGAAGAACTTAAATCTTGCATTTACAGGGCTACAAAAGTCAGTTTTTCAAAATTTGATCTTATCCTGAAAGTTAAATATAATCTTGAATTTGAAGCCCCTCCATAATGCATAATGGATGATGTGATGTTCACTTCTTTTACGAGAAGAGCTTAGTAGACTTCAGATAGCTGTAACGTTGAAGTTTAAATAGGACGAAAGGGTTAGAATGGGGTTTGGAAATGTGAGTTATGATGATACGGCTGTGGACAAACGAGGAATCATATCAGTTTCGTCGGGAAGAGGATGATATTCCATTGTCTACCAACACTAATATTTCATTGTCTACTAACACTGTACCATCAACATTTGATTATATGGATTATGGTCCTTCAGTGGATGTGGATGTGAATGAGCAACCAGCAGGATTGAATGAAATGGATCGTGATCATGGAGATGTGCGTCGTTCTACAGTAGCTTCAGTGGTTCCACCATCTATTTCAAGTCATAGGATAGAGTTGATTATGTCTGGCATCTCTTCATCTGAGACAGAGGACGTTGAAGTTGGTCAACTATTTTTTAGCAAAAAGGACTTGAAAATGAGATTATTTATTCTGTCCAGCAACAGAAATTTTGAATTTAAGGTCAGGAAATCAACCAAATTTCTGTTCACTATCAAATGCATTGGGGAAACATGTAAGTGGAGCTTTTGTGCAGTCAAAATGGAAGGGTCTGATATATTCAAGATCACAAAGTATTGCAGTTCGCACATATGTTCCATAGGAATTTTGAATCACGACCATAGACAAGCAACTGCTACGGTTGTTGGTCAACTCATCAAAGATAAGTTCACGGGCATAGGACGTATTTATAAACCTTGTCATATCGTTGAGGATATAAGGAGAGATTATGGCGTGAACATAAGTCAAGATCACAAAGTATTGCAGTTCGCACACATGTTCCATAGGAATTTTGAATTACGACCATAGATAAGCAACTGCTATGGTTGTTGGTCAACTCATCAAAGATAAGTTCACGGGCATAGGACGTATTTATAAACCTTGTCATATCGTTGAGGATATGAGGAGAGATTATGGCGTGAACATAAGTTATGATAAAACGTGGCGTGCAAGGGAAGCCGCATATGATCTCACTAGAGGTACTCCAGAATACTCATACTCCATACTACATGCTTATGGAAAAGCGCTAAAAATAGAGAATCCGAGTACAGTCTTTGAGATCGAATTTGAAGATGAGGTGCATTTCAAGTATATGTTTATGGCATTAGGGCCTTGTATTAGAGGTTTTGCAAGCTGTTGGCCTTGTATTATTGTTGATGGGTCGCACTTGAAAGGAAAATACAAAGACACCATGTTGATTATGGTTTCTATGGACGGGAACAATCAATTATACCCACTAGCATATGCAATAGTGGACGATGAAACCGATCGATCATGGAAATGGTTTATGTAAAACTTGAAATGCAATATCGGAGAACCCGATAATCTGGTGTTTGTGTCTAATCGGATGGTATCTATCGGCAATGTTATTCGTGCATTTTTTCCTACAATATTTCATGGATTGTGCACATGGCATATAGAACCGAATCTAGTTACAAACTTTAAGGATAGCACGGTTATTGGGATATTTAGAGATGCAGCAAGGGCATTTCGCATGACAGAGTTCCAGACAAAATGGGACGAACTCTGCAGTTTTAGAGATGGTGTTGTCACGAAATATTTAGAAGACATCGGTCTTCAAAGGTAGGCACGGGTTTACCAAATAGAACGAAGATATGATAACATGACATCCAACAGTGCAAAGTGTTTCAATTCCTTAACTAAAGAGTATCGACTAATGCCCATAGTGTGCTTGATTGAACATGTTAGAGGAATGCTCCAATAATGGTTATATGAACGGAGGAATTACTGGGTATCTCAAACGATATCGCACTCTGACTACTGTGAAACCCGATTGGCAAGTGAAGTCGATAAGGGCAGACGATATCGGGTGGAGCCTATTGGTTGTTATCAGGTACACGTGCGAGATAATCGATTGGACGGTATTGTCAATCTTCACACGAAGGAATACACGTGTAAGGAATTCGACTCGCTTGATATCCCGTGTTCCCATGCAATTGTTGCTGCTAAGGAAAGAAATATACCCATCCACAGTCTTTGCAGTCGATTTTATATAGTGGACTCTCTAATGACTGCGTATGCGGAGCTTATAAATCCACTTGGCCACAAATCTGAATGGAAAAGACCTTCTGGATACGTAGAAAAGATTATTCTTCCTCCAAAGTTTGTGCCATAAGCCGGGCGACGGAGAGTGAGAAGAATACCATCCAGAGGAGAATTTCGCAAACAAATGAAATGTGGAACGCTTGTGGAAATCCACGTAAAGAGTACTTCACAACGTAGTTTTTATTTGCTTTGACCCTCGTCTTGTATAGACTGCTCTTATCATTCAACGCAGTCTTTAGGGCATCCAATGTCCTCTCCCAAATAATGGTACCCCAATCAAGACTATTGTAGTACTCCAAGTTTTGAACGTCCTTGAAACGTTTGAGGTAAATTGCATTTTTCTGTTTGTTTTTCTCCATCATTGTGACCTCAGTATAGTAAACTAGGCTGATCTTCACAGCAGCATCATCATTTTCAAACTCTAAGTCCTTGTATTTTTCTTCAAGTTGACGGAGGTGTAAAGTGTCTTTCGTCACTCGATTACCAAAATACTTAATAGCAAGTTCATATGAGGACTGCTAGTTCTGATCAACTCGTGTTAGGGATTGCCACAAACTAGTCATTAACAAAAAGTCATCTTCGAAAAAATGACAACCTTCCCATAGACAGAGAATGACATTGAGTTTGATCTTCTCCTCTTCACTTTTCTAAGCAACATGTGATGGACAATTGGGCTGTTAAACACCATGTCAACGTCTACAAATCGCCCAAAAACTGTTCTCTTGAACATGTCCAACTGCGTTGGCGTGAGCTTTTCTTTGACAATCTTGTTTGCATTAGCAATGTGGACCAAGTTGGTTACTTGACCGGGAAATCGGTCGGCTTCGGCTATTCTGAAACGTGTAGCCATCTTAAATCACTCCTATATGAAATAAAAATTCAATCAGCAAATTCCTTCAGGAAAAAAAATGTAAAACAACATTCTGTTTAAATTTTGCTGGATTCGCTCTTGCTAGCATCACTCTCGTTGGTATCGCTCTCTCTGGTATCACTCTCTCAAGTATCGCTCTCTCCAGTATCGCTCTCTCCGGTGTCGCTCTCACTTATCTCCCTCACATTCTCTCTTTTTACTCGTCATCAACCACATAACACATCGAAAACTAGAAAAACAAACAAAAAAAAACCATAGGTTCACTTATCTCGCTCACATTCGCTCTCTCCGGTGTCGCTCTACCGATTTCACTCTCACTTATCTCGCTCATAAACTCTTTCTACTCGTCTTCAACCACAGAACACGTCAAAAACAAACAAAAAAATCATATGAGTGTATTTCTAAACCTAGAACGACCCACAAAGCCCCATTATCGATCAGTGTAAGACATTTTTAGGCACATATTGAAAGATTTACCGATCAAATTCGATTTTTCGGTGGTAGTAGAATCGTTTGCAAGCCGGAAATAGTTTTTTCGTTTATGAGCGATACGAAGCCGTTAGCCTTGAAAAATTTAAATGAAAAATAGTTTAGTTTTGGTAGGTTCTCAATGAAAAGGTAAGAAGAAGAAGAAATAAGGGCAATTTACGTAATTTGGTATGCCGATGATGTCAGCAGATGGTCAATTGACATTATTTTTTAAAAATGGGTCATTTGACATTTTGGGCCCAATTTTTGGGTCATCCGTACAAATTTTTCGAATTAGAAAGGTGAAAATATTTAAAATATTATTTTGTTTATTTTTTATTTACAAAAATTTATAACAATTCTATACATATATAAACTTGTTGAAATTTCAAAAGTATTTCAGCCTTATTATTTTGAAGAATTAATTTTGTAAACCACACTTTTTATTTCATACAAATTCGGTCCCTGTATGGTTAATAATGGAGTTGTGCCTCATGTTTTACCTTTGACTGCAATGAGACAAGTAACAGAAGTTGGAGAAATAAATTTCTAAGTTAAATTATAAATTTTGTCTCTATAATTTAAAATTGAGTTAAAATTAATTTTAGAAAAATCTAAAATCATTTCAAATTGATTTTGAAGGAATTAGTTGATATGTGATTTTTGTTAAGTGATTGACAAGAACCAGTCTCAAAATGACTATCTAATTCAGTTTTTGTTAAAATATTATTGGATAGCTATTTGTGAAACTATTGGAACAAAAGATTGTTAATAAAATAAATTATTATATATATAAATTTTAAATTTTAATATCTATTATAAACATTCACTTTACTTAAAATATGAACCATGCAAATAAGAATTTAACAATAAAATAAATAAAAATAGATATTTATCATAATTATTTAGTTAAACAATAATTTCTCAAATAGAAAATATAACTTTGAGTAATTGGGTAATTCTAAATTCACTTTTAGAACCAAATATAATAATTTAAAATCATTTTTAAATATGAAAATTCTTATCAATAGAAAAATTCGAAAAATATTTTTTATTTTTAAAAAGATCCCTTTTAAATATTTGAAAATAACTTAAAATAGTTTGGAACCAAACATAAATTGATTATTTAAAAATCAATTTTACAAATTCAATTGTATCTCTTTTTCTAAAATTACTACTCCAACTAACACTACTAAACACACTCTTAATTACTTGCTTTCAGAAATTTGAAAGAGAAAAAATAGACTATGAAGGGCAACCCCTTCCAACCAAGAGTTCAACACATACCATTTTTAGTCTAGGTTGTTTTATTAACAAATTGACCCATAATTGACTCGTTTAGTCTGTAAATTTGTCATTGGTTGGTCTGATCAAATTTCAGACACACAAGAGCCCAACTTGTATAGTTAGTGATATTTTAGAAGTTTATAATGACAATTTTTTCAATGAATAAATGTGTTAGTCAACTATATAGAGTGAGGAGTAAGAGATGATACAATTTGTGAATAAGTTGTGAAATTTATTAAAACTACAAGAATCAGATTAAAACTTGGCCAAAGTAAATCCACGTAGACAAAATTAAAACTTTAAAAACTATTGAGCCCAAATTTTAATTAACTTATTTTAAATTACTTTGAATCTCTTTTTTTAGTACACTAAGATAAGGAATCCATGATACTTCTCTTGACTTATTGTAATATATATTGCATAATTAGCATGTACTTATTTGCAAAAATGGTAATTATGATATACTCCTTTGCAAATTTCTTACCCCTATTTGTTTTGTTTGTACTAAAATGTTATTTTAAAATATTTAATGAAGATTACCATATGAGCTGCAAAACCCAACGCTCCTGGCTCTATAGAAAAATTTCTCTCATATATTTCTGAAAATGAAATTAGAAGGAAAAAAAAAAAAAGGTTTATTTTCAAATATGTGGTGATCAAGGCATCCATCAACTCTGATGAATGCTACAATCCGTTCTTCGCTCTCCATGTCTACGTCCCCTTTTCACACCAATCGATCCCATTTTGTCCATCGCCGCCGCGAAAGCTTGAAAAAACTTCTGCTTATCCTTCGCCAAACTCTGCACCATCGTCTTCATCCTCGCATCCGAAACCAGAGCTTGATCCGTAGCCAATAGTCCCAATTTACCTTCCAAATTTCCATAGTACGCATGATCGAACACAAACGGCGTCGTTACATCGAACGGCGCCACTATATCCGTATTTCCCCCGTACCTAGGGCACGACATTTTCAGCTCCTTCAGCAGCCTCCCGTCGATCGCCGGATCCGGTTGCTTCGTGCCTCTGTAGTCGTAGAGACGGTTCGTGAAGTGCTCGCAGTGAGCAAATCCGATCGTATGCGCACCAGAGAGGACAACCAGGTCATCGGCGGATAGACCTTTGGAATTGAAGAGTTTGAGAAGCTGATCGACGGTGGAATTTGCTCGCGGCAGATTGGAACCTACTCTGGACGCCATTGATATCTTCCCGTCCCATCGCCCCTTCTTCACCTGGTAATACGGCCCTCCTGCCTGCAATTCTCACTTGTTTCAGAAAATTGTTTGTTTCTTAAAAGGAAAGGTTATAATTATTTTTAAACCTATTTTTTAATTTAGTATTTGATTTTATATTTTTAAACTCTTTTTTAATATATTTAAGATTGATTTTCAAGGACTAAAAATATGAACATCACCAAAGTATTGTAAATATTTTTAAATCACTAAAGTATTGTAAATATTTTTAAATCACTATCAAATATGCTCTTGTCTTCAATTTTTTTTCCTTTTAATTTGTGTCATTTTTAACTTTAAAAATTACCTAAGATTTGTGTAACTTTGGAAGTGACTACTAAACTTTCGTGTTTGATAGGTAGGACTCTAATAAAAAATTATTAAAATTAACTAATATGTTAGATATGAAATTAAATTTTGTGTCTATTAAAACTTTAAACCACTATTAAGTCCATAAATTTTAAGAGAAGGCAAATATTTGATCAAAATTTGAAATTTTAGCACACGAATGATATTATAAGATTATATTCACAAGTGTAATCAAATAGCCAAGATGAACTTTCAATTGACATGAAAAATAACTTTGAAGTTAGACGTTCGATTTCTAAAAAAACAAAAATTGAAAAAGGTCAAATGGATAAAATCAGAAAGTTGAGGACTAATTTAACTTAAAAACAAAATCAAATCAATATGGGCTCTGTGAAGGTCCAAACATCTTTGGGCTAACCACATCTCCAGCAGGCCTAACGGGCTTCGGCCCGAGATGGGTCAGAAATCATTTTATCATCCCTATACGACAGATGAGATTAGCTTAAACTAATTTCAATTATATCTTCCTTTCTTCCATGTACAATGCAAACACATCGATGATTATTAACTAAAGTATCATTGGAAAGAGGAATATAGCATTAAATAGTGGAGTTTAGATAAGGACAACTTAGTAGTAAACCAATTATAGATAAATAATCATCTATAATTAATAATAATGATTGTGATGATAATAATAATAAGGTTAAGCACATGGACCTTTGATCTACTGCTTTGATTTTTGCTTAAATTGGATTTGGATCTATTGTTTTCCTGGCTGCAATTTGCATGACAGCAGTTAATTGTATTCGTATTCTATTAAATATAATTTTATAACCAACTTAACAATAAAGTCCTCATTTAATGTATGGTTTTCATAAACTTGAGGGTGTGTTTCTGATTGTGAATGGTGTCAGAATCTGACTTTACAGAAATAGATTTCATAGTGAACTGGAAAACGGTGAAGCTGAAAAGACAAATTTTTATCTACGTTTTGATGTTGTGGACCAAGTAAACATTTTACAGACCAATAATAAACAGAACCATCTTCTTCTTGTCATTTTGCTTCTTGTATTACTCAAGTTTTCTAATCAAATAATGGAGAAAATGAATAAAGGAGAAAATGGCAAATTTTCTAGGATACTGATAATGCATGTATATATATTTTCTTTTCTCTTGACTTAACCCATCCCTCACATTATCTAAGCAGAATGGTAACAATGTCAATTCAATATCAAATAATTGTACCAACTATCACACACAATTCGTTGGGTTTTGCTTAAATCTTTCTTTAATGTGGTGTTTATGTGCATAAAATGACCAGATTTCTTTGAATCAAGAGAAAGGCAAAGCTCTCACCAAATGAACAAAATCTCTGGCTGCAATTGCGAGGATGTCAGCACAAGATACAACGCCGGGGCACTTGCTTTCAACCAACGCCTTGGCTTTCTTGATGCTTTCAAACCCTTCCGGTCTTAGCCCCTTGTTGTCCGCTGCATCCTTTTCCGCCGCCACCTTGCTGCCTGGCTTTGTTGATATCAGAATCGACCCATCACAGCCCTGCCATTTTCAAAAGCTTTCTCAAAACCAGGTAATTGAGATTGATTGCACAATGCATGTGGTAAAAACTATATTATATTTGATGTATGTGGGGGTGAGGGGTAATGGGGCTTTAAAATTTTCTTACTTCTACAAAGCAATCGTGGAAGAATAGGCGGAGTGTTGCTGGAGCAGAGACTGGTGCATCTCTGAATTGTTGAGTGGTGATCGAGGAGACGAGTTGGTCGAGGTGAGGGCATGTTTTGTTGTAGTAGTCGACGGAGAGGAGGCGGTGGCGGCGGGCAGGGGCTTGTTTAGGTGCTGCTGCTGCTTCACATTTTGATGGTGTGTGGAAAATGAGGAGCAGAGTGAGAAAACAGAGGAGAGAAAAAGGGACTGGCATGACTAAGTCTGAGAGTGAAGAGGCAGCTTAGGACAGAGCAAATAGTGGAAA
This sequence comes from Benincasa hispida, assembly GCF_009727055.1. Taxonomy (NCBI): domain Eukaryota; kingdom Viridiplantae; phylum Streptophyta; class Magnoliopsida; order Cucurbitales; family Cucurbitaceae; genus Benincasa; species Benincasa hispida. The sequence goes on along the minus strand of NC_052356.1, from coordinate 64,254,583 downwards.
GTAGAATATAAAAAGGGGAAGACCCCAGGAGTTGAAGTTGTTGGACAACAGATTGCTGCGAAGAAAAAAGGGAAGAATCAAAACCCGTGAAACCCCAATACTAATAGCAAAAAGCTAGAGAGAGAAACAACCAACAGGCCAAGGGAAAAGCTAGGGATAGAGAGAGAGAAATATATATATAAATATATATTTATTGTGTGTGGGTACTGGGTAGTACTGATGCCCAAAAACTTTATTTTGTGTTTGATATTGTATGTGGGTCTGTGGGTCAAATGAAGACCAATAGTAGCATCTAGAGGATGCCAATTTGGTACCAAAATAGTTTCACATCTCATTAATAGGCATATAGCAATTGATCATTTATAGAAACCAAGACTAGGAGGTTGGCTTATTATCTAATTTATAGAAGGAAATTGCAAAATCTTGCAAATCATTTGGGGAGAACTCACATGGAAGGGAGGATTTGAATCTAAGAGGATAGAGATATCCCAACACTATGTTGGTTGGGATTTCAAAAAAAAATTGGTATAAGTCATAGTACATGTTAAGTAAGTCATATTTATGAATGCTATAAGTGTGGTTGTACACATTTAGGGATCGTTTGCCCACTAACTTCTTCAGGTGGTGTTGTTACCGTTGAAGTTTGCACGTTTATCAAATAACTTTATCTTTTCATTTTTTTTTTTTTAATTTTTTACATTTATCGAAGAACTCTATTTTCTCTTTTATTTCTACTTTCCACAATAATTGAGTAACTCCATCTTCTCTTCTTAATCCACTTTTCATAACTATCGAAAAACTTCATTTTACAACTCTAGACCCCAAATACAAATTTACTTACTCCATCATATTAACACCAAACTTATTAACTTCATTTAGTGAGTCCACGCTCCATAGTTTCTAAACGTTTATATTTGATTGTGCAAGTTCTATTTTAAGTTCAATAATATATCGAGATGATGATCGAGGATTTGAACTTTTGACTTTTTAATTGAGAATATATGTATTTTAGTCCATGGAATTATGCTAAATTGCTTCAACCTTTAAATGATATTATAGAAGCATTTATGACAAAATCGAAATCTTAATATTCAAAATCCCATGTCTTATTTTGATAATTAATTCTAATATTGGGCGACGATGCAGATGTGTGGCTCGAATTCTTGTCCCAATCTAGAAAGTGTGTGGGGGCAACTTACAAAATGGAGGAAAACAAAACAAAACAGAGATGGCCAGACATTTATATCTTATTTTATTACCACAATCAAATTTTAATTTGTGTTTGTAATTTTCTTTTTTCTCGTGAATATTTTCTTTTTTACGTAAAAAATATGTATGTACTTTATATCGTTGCATTTATCTTTGCAGTTTGCTATAAAATTTGGCAGCCACTGAAAAAAATGAAATAAATGGAAGGCTGATAAAAGCTGATGCGGAGAGAGCGTGGACAGAAGCCCTGTAATAAGCCAAGCCAAGCATGAGCGATGAACTTCATAAATGCAAGGCATGTGCTAGCACAGGTGCATCACTCACCTAACTTTACCCCATTTTTTCTACTCATATCAACGTCACCCACCTGATTTCATTCCCCACTTTGGTGTTAAATAAATCTATAGCCGCTATTATATTTCTACCATGGAATGATTTTGTTTGCTTTTACCTTATACGTATAAAGATCTTCTTCCTAATACCTAGTATCTTTTTTCTACCCGTAGCAGACGTGCAATTGTATTTACATCTATGATATTGACTCTAAAATGTTTATATGAACTAAATATGAAGTATATGTCAATTCAAATAAAGAACATGTTTGGATTAACTTTTTAAGTGTTTAAAAAGATGTTTTTAAGCACTTTGAAAATCAATTCAAACTAATTCATAGTTGCATATATATTGTTAACGCTTAATTACTTCATATTTGAATAACTGAACTTTGTTAGCTGTAACTATTTATATGAACAAGTTTTATGTTTTAGTGATAAAATAGTCAAAGGTCATCGATTGATTGTATGTTGTAATAATTCGAAGATGATAGGCATCTTTCTTTTTTATTCCTATTGTGAACATATACTTTATGAACTAATATAATTTGAGTGTCAATCCTAAATTTAACTTTGAATTAAGCATTGCATAGATAGAGGACAATATGTCCATGGATTTGATAGAAGTTTCCTGGTGTTCAAATCAAGTTCAAAGTCTAGCCCTAACATTTTAAAATATCCTATTATTATAGAAATACATATACAGAAACATGTAAGAAGGGGAAAAAAAAGGTCAACTAACAAAAAAATATATTTTAATCCAAAGAGCAACAAAGCGATAATAACTGAAAAGCAAAAAGAAAAAAAAGGTTTGAGGGGAGAAGTTTTATTTTATCTATTGTTTTACATTTGTGGAAAAGCTGAAGTGGAGAGGCAAATTGAAACTTGAAAGGCTTTAGGACCATTAATTGTCTCTCTCACTCCCACATTCCTCGTGCCCTTTCGAATTGGTACCACAAAATTTATGGATCTGAGAAAGTAGAAATGAAAGCAACCCTAAACAAAAGCTCTATTTTTTTCCCAGTGGCAATGCACTTCATATAATAATAATACCCCAATAAATAACCTTTTGGATGAACTCAAAAAATAAAAAAAATAACCCTTTTGGATTATTAATTGGTAGATGAGGGGCCGCTATGGGTTTGGTTTCAGTCATCACCAAACAGTGAGTACAGTGCACATATTAGAAACTTAAGCACACTATGTAATAAACATATTTTCATATTTTATAGTTCCAAATTATAAATTCTTGCATTTTGTTTTTACTTTTCAAATAATCGGCTTTATTAAGTTTAAGAGGAAAAATGCTCTTTGAAGTATAAGATTGTAGCATTATTTGTGAGTGGCAGACAGAATTTAAAGACAAAATTAGAGACAAAGAATCTAGTGCTTTCAGAAGGATTAGAGATAAATCCAACGTTGCATGTATTTCATAAAAGGAATTAATTATATTGTACTATGATTATTTTTTTTAAGAAACATTAATATTTGCCGTTCTTTTCAGTCTCGTGTTTTTACTCTGTAGTCATTCCACTGAAAACTATACATGAGTTTGTCTTCACTTTGATGCTTCAAAGTCAGAAATGGTTGGTTTCAAAAATTAAAGTAGAGAAGAACATAGTGGAGAGTGGCTCAGCCATTCATGAGATTCCCCACCCAATTAAAATATTAGTTACACTTCTCATCTTCACCTCACTTTAAAGTAAGAAGCTAAAAAGTAAAGAGTTTGTAGGGTAGTTTTTTCCCAATAAAGAAATGTTATTGAGGAAAATAATAATAATAGATGTACCTAGCATGTCTCAATAAGATGGCCACAACACTAAAACACCCCTAGTCTAATCCATGTTAAAATGTTATTGGAAAGAAAGTAAAATTTCCTTATATACTCAACCGGTTAAGAAATGTATTGTTGACTTGGAAGGCAATTGTCTTAATCTCCCTATCTCATCATTGAACTCGTGATAAATAAAATTCAATTCCTCTACTTCAAACCATTTTTAACACGTTATTAATGTCTCATTCTCATTATCAAACAAAATCTACGGTGAATTCATATATAAGTCATTATTGTTGAAGTCATATTCTTTATCTAACAATTATTTTTAAAGGAAAAAAAAAAGAAATAAAACGATAAGCATAAAGTTTTAGGATACTCTATTGTTGACTTCGAAGCTGATAGAACAAGTTCATACAGATTGAAATATGATGAAGTCGTATTCTTTGAACGGCCAGAGTTGTTATATTTAATGTCTTAACCCTTCAATTTGATTAATCGAATTTGTAATTAAGCCTTTAAACATTGCAAAATGCTCAAATCACCCCAACCTATAAATGATTTTTATACTATAAACCTCGATACAATTTAATCCAACTTTTATAACTCTTACAATTTGAACACTAATATTAACTATTAAAAACTGCCAGGTTGCAGATTGACGTTGAAATTTATCTTATTTTAAGAAAACATTCGATTGTAATAATTTTGTAGTGTTGAATAAAATATTTACAAATTCAGTTGCTATAATTTCATAACTTTAGGAGGTTGATTCATGGAATTGAATATTTGAAGATGTCAATGTAAACATGGGTGGTTTTTGCATTTTTCCCCCTAAAATATAAGGAATTATGTAGATATAATTTTAAAATTTGATAGATTTATCATAGATACATTTTTCAAATATATAAATTGACAAATTAGCACAAATTTAAAAAGTTGAGACTAAACGTATAGCTTAACTAGTTCCAAATAAGCAATATCTCTTAAAATGCCTATCTAGGCCTTAGGCATGTGAACAATTGAAGTGCACCATCAAGCTTCAAATACTTTAATTTGCTTTATTTTTTTAGTACAACTATTTTTTTAAGTGGAAGAATGAATCATTAATCTTTAAGATTGTTCTAAAATCTTATATGTTAAATTATACTTGATGGAATGATAACAAATGTCTTATCTATTAATCAATGTGAGTTTAGCTCTACGATAATTTATATGACCTACTTTTGTAGAGGTTGGAGGTTCCATCTCTATTCCCGCAATTATTGTACTAAAAAAAGTATCTTATTTATTAAGTCATGTCTGAATCAACCATTTATTATTGTCGCTCCAACTAAAATAATCCAATAATAAATTTGAAAACCTATGTTAGAAAAAAAAATGACGACAAACTGTCGCTAAAAAAAACTCAATTTCATCAATAAGTGTTATAGTACAACTTAGATAAACTATTATCTTTTCTTAATTGAACCATATATGGAGTAGAGATTTGAAATTCTAACTTTTTAATAAACGTTATTATATTTTAACAAGTTAAACTAACAACTAAATGTAACTTATTATCGATAATTATCGAGGTTTTTCTGATGTAAAAGTAAAATTTCAAACTTTTGATGCATTAAAGGTAAAGAAAAGGGCGGAAATTTGAATAAAAGAAAATAAGAAAAGAATCAAACTTTTAATATTTTGGTCCATGTTAGTAACTTAGTAATTGAGTGACTTTAAGACTTGCTTGACAAAGCTTTTACTTTTTAGAAAGTAAGCTCATTTTTTAGTCTCAACTCTATTTGTTTTATAATATTTACTTTTACTGTTTTTTAAAAAATAACAAAATAAAAAGTAGTTTTCAAAGAAACATTTATTTATCTAAACCATTTATTTTAAATTTGAAAAAAAAAAAAGATGCAAAGGACGAGGAAATGATGAGTTATCAAAGCATGAATCTCAAAATATGGGAAAAAATGAGAGTATATGCTCTGTTTCGTAACCATTTGATTTGTTTGTTTTTGTTTTTGAAAATTATGTTAGACGTATTTAAATATTAATACATATAATAAAGTATAGGTTATGTATGTAAATAAATAATTTATCACATTGATTATTTTATTAGATTTGATCCATATTATGTGATCTAATTTATTAAGGTCCTAGATTCCTAATTAAGTATGAACTTGATGTAGAAACCTATTCCGAGTTAATTAGGGTTTAATGAGAATCCTAGTATATAAAGAGACTTAGGGTATGGTCTCCAATATATCAAAATAATACACACTCAGTCTTTTTTTAATCTTATCTAAAAAGATCCCACTAAGGACATTCAGAGTTTTGGTTGAGGAAGATAATAGTCATCTTGAAGCTATCATTATCTTGAAGTTATCACCAATGTTATTTATTATTGGCAATTTGACATCAATGAATCTATACAATATAGATTTAAAGTAATTATGCTAATATGAATTTCATGTTGGATTGTTGGTTTATTTTTGTTTTTCATTAGGCATTTTGATTAAATCTTTAATTTAGGTAAAGTTAGATTAAAGATTTGAAGAAAAAATATATAAAAAAAAAAAAAAAAATCAAAAGGGAAAGCAATGGAGAAGAGAAATCTAATTGCACACCAGTTTCTTCATTGCCTCCTCTACCTGCTGCAACAACAATAGTTGAAAGGGAATTAGATTCTTCAAGCTTTGTTTAGATTTTTCTTTTGCAAGTTCGCTGTTGTTGATTTTGAATTAATGTTAGATTGATATTGAATAAGGTATCGTTGTGCACAAATAATCAGTTTGTGAAATTTAGGTTAAGAAAATCTCAATGATTTGAAAACGGTTCCAATTACCAATTGAGCTTGTGCTTTTTGTCTTTTTGGTTAATTTTTTTTTCTAATTTGAATCTAAAGTTTTGATCGAAGATTTAAGTTTAAATTAGATTAATCAGATTGTGAATTTATGTTTAAATTTGATTAATCATATTATGAACTTATGTTTAAATTTGATCGATCATATTATAATTTTAAATTTAAATTTGATTGATATTGTGGTGAATTTAAATTTAAATTTGATTGATATTTTGGTGAACTTAAATTTAAATTTTGATTGATGATATTTGGTGATATTCATTTTGTTTATTTTGCTTTAATTGTATTATGTGTACGTAATTACCGCATGAATTTTGGTAAATACAATTTGGTGTTCCTTTCCCATTATTTTTGTACAATAATGTTGTTATATTATTATGTCTTATATTTTAGATTGGATGGCCCAAAGACCAAATTGTGGGTACGCATGTGGTAATGAGTATGTGGCAATTATAAGGATTGCTCATGTGAAAAATAGTCGGTCCAAAGAAAAACTATTTTTTGACAAAGTTTATTGTCGATATTTTGATTACTACCGAGAGTACCATTATATAGTTAGTGTTTTTGCTCAAAGGTTGGACATCATTGTGCTAGGTATCTTGTTAAAGAGGTCCACCACATATGTGAAATTATTTTGTTATATTTTAGTTATGAATATATGTTTTGTTGTATATTGTTTCAGGTAATATTACTTAAATATCTGAAAATCTAAATTCAATCCTTGAGTTGAATGGATTGAACTTCAAGATTTGGAAGAAAAGTCCAGAGATACTTATCGGGTGTATAGATTTAGACCTTGCATTTGATGGAGTTAGCATGCAATTAGCGGAAGCAAACAAAATCATTAAGCACTCTAATTCATCAATTTTAGTAACTAAAAAAACATGTTCATAACAGAAAATAGGGTTTTGAGAAATTACTTTTGAAGACTTTCTTCAATCCACGAAATTCAGCTTCAATCTCCTCAACAACAAGATGTGGACTATCAATTGATCTTCCCTACTATTCTCTTGGACCTTAGATTAGATTGTGGGATCCAAAATGAGTTCTAATTTGAGGAATCTTAGAGGAAAAGCACTAGTTATTCAGCTTCAAAGTTGAAGAACACTTCTTCAAAGAAAAACCATAAAAAAATTCATTTGCATGTCTGTTTCTCAACCAACAACTATTGGTTTTGTTCAGCTTGATAGTGCAATCAAGTTACATAATAACTTGACACCAAAACATCAAGAAGATAGTGGAATTAGACGTGGAGAAAGTAGGCAAAACCCACTCAAATTGATTAAATATCAATTTCAATTAAAAATAAATAATTATTTAATTTAATTTTTCAAAAATAAAATTAATATAAAATTGATTATATATTTTTAATTTTCACAACATTCAAAATTTCAATTTTTCAATTTTTCAATTTTAAATAAAATCAATTCAAATAATTAAATTTAAATAAATTTTATAAACAAATAAAATAATTAATATCCAATATTAAATTATTAAAATACCAATTCCACAATCATTAATCCTTATTCATGTATTAATTTAAATAAAATTTAAATATTATCCAATTGTCCGATTTGTTTAATTCGGCAATTAGACGTGTAATTATATTGTATATAATTATTGATTCCCTTAATTCAAATTTGAACGTTTCAAATTCTCTTATCATGCTATTCTAAGGTTTAATTCATTTGTAAGCTAGTAAGGGGACCTAATGGACCTACAGATCATGGGTTCCAACAATTCGAGATTAACCGATTAAACTCTTTAACCCGTATTAACCAACATTTGTTAACTACCGGGTCACTTCACTAAAGCCCAGTAGTTACATTCCCTCATTGTAGATATAATTGTGTCCACTTGATAACCATAATCAGTAAGTCAACCCTTCATATTTGTTCGTAATAATGGTTGAGTCAAAAAGTTGTTTTACCCCCAGATTACATCTTGTTTTTTAAATCCCACTAATCCTGTAATGAACAATTGGTTTGTGATCCAATCACTAAATTGAGCCCTTCTCGGGCCAATGAGAGTGTGGGTCCCCTTGTTCAAGACCTAAAGTCAACACTTAAGGGAACAACCTTTCTACTATTCCTAAAAGTGGGCATAAGTGAATTTCATCTTGCACCCTATGTCCCCAGCTATCTACCTGGTCTTACCCCTGAATTGGGAGGCTTATTGAGCCGGCATTGTTAATCCAACTCTCACCTATGCAAATCTAAGCATGATCCCGAATAAACAAGAGTTCATAGTTAGCTTAGGATTAAGGTCGAGTTACCTAGGTCATCATTTTGAAATAATCAGTCTTAAATAGTAAACAACGTTATAAAGTAAGAGTGACTTATCTTTTTGTCCGATCTTATACAAACTCTTTGCATGTCTCCACATGAACGAATCAGGATCACTTCATTTATAGCACTTTACAATAATCGTAACATCTACAAAGTGGGTTGCATTCGATAGTATCCCCAGAATAAGGTACCCAGCCTTATCCGTATACTATAAACCATTTTGGCTATTTACTCAAACTTGATCCACTCTTATGTCTCCACATAAAGTTCAAGTACTCATGTAATAGTCATGCATCTTAGTTTATTGGATGGTTATTTCTAAAACGAAATGAGCAATTCAAACATTCAATAACAACTTTATTGAATCAAACTTCAATAACATCTATATTGATATAATAAGTTTATTGTTTATAAACCACGAGTTTTAGAATATAAAACCCAATAGCATTAAGGACCAATAGACCTACTTCTACTTAGGAATGGCTAAATACAGCTAATATTGAGAAGTGGGAACGGTCAAATCGCATGTGTCTGATGATCATTAGGCACTCCATTCCAGAGCCTTTTCGGGGCTCTATCACGGAAAGTGAAAATGACAACAAGTTCCTTGCTCAAATTGAGAAATATTTTTCTAAAAATGAAAAGGGGGAAGCAAGTAGTCTTTTGACTTCTTTAACTTCCATGAGATATATGAGCAATGGAAACATAAGAGAGTACATTATGGAAGTGTCCAATCTTGCAGGTAAATTAAAGACACTTGATATTGAGATAAAATGAAAATTTACTCGTACATCTGGTACTTATCTCTCTTCCTGCACAATTCACTCAATTTAAGACAAGCTATAATACGCAGAAGGATAAATGGAGTATTAACGAGCTTATCTCATAATGTGTGCAGTAAGAAGATATGATTAAGAGAGAAAGGACAGAAAGTGCTCATTTGGCAACTACTCTCGTGATAAGAAGAAAAGGAAATCTACGGGTACCACAGAAAGGACATCTCGGCAGAATAAGAGAAAGAAATAGGTTACTAAAAATCCTTGTTTTTTCTGCAAAAAAGAAGGTTGCTTCAAGAAAGATTGTCCCAAGTACGTCAAGTGGCGTGTAAACACAAGTAAACTTCTTACTTTGGTTTGTTCTGAAGATAGTTTAACTTTTGTACCTATAGATACTTGGTGGGTAGATTCTGGTGTTACTAATCACATAAGTATATCAGTGCAGGGTTGTCTGTAGAGCCGGCTACCAAGTGATGCTGAAAGATTGATCTATGTGGGCGATGACAAAGTAGTTCCGTTGAAACTATTGGGAATTTTAGGTTACATGTAAAAACTAGTTGTTATTTGGATTTGAATGAGACTTTTGTTGTACCGTCATTTAGATGAAATTTAGTTTCTATTTCCAGTTTGGACAAATTTGGTTTTACTTGTTCTTTTGAAAATAATAAAGTTAGTCTTTTTCAAGATTTCAAACTTATTGATACCAGTTCTTTAATTGATAATTTGTATATGTTTGATCATTTTGCTTCATTTAACAAAATTTGTTGGGTTGATGCCCTAAATCTCGTAGAGTCTTGTAGTTTGTAAACATCTGTATGAACAAACGTTTGGTGATTTATAATATGAGATATTTTATTCACTTCAGTCTATGAAATATGAGATATTTTAGTTGCATTAACCACAAACCAATAAACTAAGATCCCTGGTTATCGTTGTAACTTAAGCATGTATGTGGAGACATACAAGTAGATCGTGCTTTAAGTGATAACCTAAATGGTCTGTAGTATATGGATAATGAAGGGAAACATTATCCTGGTGACACTATGAGTGTGGCCCACTTTGTAGTTGTACAAATGTTGTAAAGTGCTACAAATGGTCTGGTCTTGATCATTCGTGTATTAGACATGCGAGCAAGGATGCTCCATACAAAAGAGTTTGTATAAGACCGAACCATGAAATGTTTAGTCTCGTTATATAATGTTGTTCATGACAAATACTTTCATTTCACTAAGATGACCATAGGTAACATGACCTTAATCCTAAGTGAGTTGCGAACTCTTGCCTATGAGGTGGTCATTTGATTTGCATGGGTTTGAGTGACCAGATCGCCAACTCGAACATACCAATTTGGGGATTCGTCTGATTGGGAGTTGGGAACTTAGCTACACAAGATGAAATTCACTCCTTCCCCATAGCAGAAGTAAATAGATAAATTACTCCCTTAAGGGCTGATTCCAGGGTTTGAATAATGTGGCACCACATCTTCTTTTGACTTGAGAAGAGTTTAGTCATAGTGAGACTATGATGTATTGTTCATTAGAGGAATCAGTGGTAATTAAGGAGTTAGATGTAACTATAGGGGCAAAAATGACAAATTGGCCCCGCTGTACTTACGAGTGATTTGTGAAGGGTCATCGTACTGTTGATTGATTATGAAGGGACTCTTAACGAAGAGCATCCATGAGCGCGTTCGGATCTTTCCGATTTCATTATGATCGAAATACCACACACACATTCTAATAGATAGTTATGCAATTTACACTAATTAACGACATGTTTTGATAATTAAAAAAGGGATTGAGTTCACATACCAGTTGAAGACTCTCTTCAATTTTGAACTCAACGCAGCGGAAACAACCTCTACGATCTTTATCGCCCAACAAAACAGTCGGCTACGACAGCACTATCGTCTACATGAACGATAGCAACACGAATGAGCACGAGCAAGCATGAGCGGGGATGACACCACCACTTAGAGCCCTTGGTATTCTCGATGTGAGAATTTAAAGTGTGGTCTTTGTTAAGTTTGGTAGAGGAAGAAGGAGCGGGCTGATCGTGTAGACGATAAACAAGTGGGAGAGAAAGCTATCATATAGCGAGGATGCTTATCGTTTAGATAAAGCTACACGATCGTGTAGGTTTTACTAAGTGATCGTCTAGTAATAGGTAAACGATCGTTTAGAAAACATGACATACTAGGCGATTATTTAGAGAAAAGCGTGTGATCGTTTAAACGTGGGTGTGCGATCGTTTAAGCGATGAAGCTCTATCGTATAGGCTTTTATCTAAGCGACCGATACGTTTTCACACCTTTTGCGATTTTTTTTACGAACTCTTTGCAAAATGAAATAAATTTCCATTTTATTCTTCAATTACAATAACCGAATAAGGATTCTTCCACTAACGCACGATGAAGGAGAAGTTTTCGGCCAATTATCACATAATTAACCAATTTAATTAATAAATGAATATAATCATATTATATTATTACCCTATAGTTTGATATCATATATCTACTATAGTAATTTCTCCTCCACTTGATATAAATCATATTTATATCTAATTTCCTCCAAAATAATGTAACTCATATATTCAGTCAATTATATCATATATAATTAACTAGTTCAATTATATAATATATAATCGAACTCCCTCTTGTCAATTTGAACATTTCAAACTAACCCAAAAACTAATTCTCGACTTTATCCAAGCTACCGACCTTATGAACCTGTGGCTCGAAGCTCCAACAGTACGTGAATAGTTAACTAAACGCTTTAGCCACGAGATCCACCATTCGTTAACTGCCAGACATTCCACTAAAGACTAACAGCTGAACTATTCTTACCACAAATATATTTTTGTGTCCATCGAATATAACCAATCATGAGTATGATAACCCTTCCCAGATGTTCGTAAGTACAACTGGGCCAATTTACTGTTTTTCCCTGTAGTTACATCTCACTCCTTAAGTACCACTGATTCCTCTAATGAATAATATAACATAGTCCAATTATGTGTGAACATCTCTTGGGCCAAGAGAATGTGTGTGGTACCACATCGTTCAAGCCCTGAAATCAGCCCTTAAGGGAGCTATCTATCAACTTGCCTCTACTTCGGGGAATGAGTAAATTCCATCTTATGTAGTTGATTTCCCAGCTTCTAAATCAGACGAATCCCCAAAATGGTAGGTTTGAGTCGGCGTCCTGGCCACTTGCATCTATACAAATCAAAGGACCTCCCTCAATGGCAGGAGTTCCCAACTCACTTAGGATTGAGGTCATGTTACCTATGGTTATCCTAGTGAAGTGAAGTCTCTGTCATGAACGGTGTAATATAACGAGACGTTAACACTTCGTGGTCAGGTCTTATACAAACTCTTTGTATAGGACGCCCCCGCTTGCATGTCCTCTACACGAATGATCAGGATCAGACCATCTGTGACAAGTCACAACACTTATGATCATTCCACAAAACGGGCCGCATCCGTAGCGTTACCAGGATAAGGTTTCCTTCCGTATCCATATACTACAGACCATTTTGGTTATCACTCAAGACATGATCCATTTGTATGTCACCACATACATGCTTAAGTTACATACAAATAACTAGGGATTTTATGTTTATTGGTTTGTGGTAAAGCAAATAAAATATACAACTGAGCAAAATCAAGATGTGAAGTAAATATCATATATTATACAATACAATCATTTGTACAAACTATTTACAAACTATAGGACACGAGACTTTAGGGTATCAACCCCAATAGGTTATATCCAATGGACACAAAAATATATTTGTAGTGCGAAGAGTGCAGTTGTTGGTCTTTAGTGGAGTGCCCGGCAGTTAACGGATGGTGGATATCATGATTAAAAAGTTTAGTTAGTTATTTACGTACCGTTAGAGCTTCAAGCTACAGGTCCATAAGGTTCCCTTGGTAGCTCAATGGATTCATGTCGTGAATCTGTTTTTTGGTTAGTTTGAAGTGTTCAAATTAACAAGAGGGAATTTGATTATATATGATATAATTCAATTAATTTAATTATATATGATAATTGATATAGTGTATTTGATACACTATTTGATTAGTGGAATTAATATAAATATGCTTTATATTAAATGCCATAAAGGAGAAAAAAACTATGGTTTATATGTTGCATACGATGTAATATTAAAACTATAGATTATAAATATAATATGATAAATTAGTTATTATATTTATTTATAATAAATTAATTATGAGATAATTGATTTTAGTTTTTTCTCCAATAACCGACTTAATGTCTGGTTATGCACGGTTTATGGCAACTGATGGATAAAGTGAAAAATGGTTTTTCATTTTCTGATTCCATACAACGCGAAAAAGGATCAAGTAATCAGATTACTTGTTGAGAGAGTAAACGATAAGAGTGTCAAGTTTAATACGATAGTTACTCGCTAGCTAAAAAATTGAGTACCAAAGTCTATACTATAGACTTCTTCTAAACGATTGGTTGTCACATACTCGATCATCTAGTTCCTCCTTCCCTCTACCCAAATCCATACAGAGCCCATAACTCCTGGATTCTCACACCGAGAATACCAAGGTAGCTTCGTGGTAGTGTCGAGTTCCGTTCGAGGGTCGAGGATCGAGTTTTACTCGGTTGTGATCGAGGATTTGCCAGTTCGTCTTGTTTGCTGGGTTTGATCGTTGTGTTTGTGTTGTTGGACGCATTGGTATTTGATCGAGGAAATACGTGAAGAAATAGTTCTTCAAAGATATTGTTTTACTCGATCCTTTTGTATTTAACTTTGAAGCATGCTGTAATCTAGACTTGATGCATAACTATTATGTTTCATTGTAAATGTTCATGTTCTTTCACAATGAGATTTGGAACGATCTGCTTCCGCTTACTGGTTCTTTAGATTTAGAGTTCCTTCAAAATCATGTTATCTAATTCATGTAGTACAAAACATAAATTAAATGAGAATTCCACTATGTTATGGCACAAACATTTAGGTTACATCTCTAAACAGAGAATTCAGAGACTTGTGTTATATGAAATTCTTGATTCCCTTAATTTAAGTAACTTTGACATTTGTGTGCAATGTATTAAAGGAAACAAACAAACATAAGAAAATTAGGTACCAACAGATGATCAGACGTCTTATAACTAATACATACAGACATTTGTGGTCCATTCCCTAAGGCTTCTTGGAATGGACACCAATATTTTATTGAGTTAATAGACTACTATTCAAGATATAGATATTTATATTTAATTCAAGAGAAGTCTAAGTCTTTCGACGTTTTCAAGTCTTTCAAAGTTAAAGTTTAACTTTAACTTGGAAAAAAAATTAAAGTTATCAAATCTGATTGTGATGGTGAATACTACGGTAGGTATAATGGAATAGGTGAGTAACGTCCAGGGCCTTTGCCAAATACCTAGAGGAATGTGGAATTGTCCCACAATACGCTATGTTAGGGAAACCCAGCATGAATGGTGTAGCGAAAATGTGAAATAGAACATTTAAGAATATGGTAAGAAGTATGATTAGTCATTATTCTCTACCAAAATCCTTTTAGGATGAGGCACTAAAGACTACAACATATATCCTTAATAAGGTACCTAGTAAAGCAGTAGTTAAAACCCCTTTATGAGTTGTGGATAGGAAAGAAGCCTAATATTAGACATCTTCACATCTAGAGTTGTCCAGCTAAGGCTAGGCCTTACAGGCCTAACGGACAAAAATTGAACTATTAGGTGCTATTTTATTGGGTATTCTAAGAGCTCTCGAGATTTCAAGTTTTATGATCCCACTTCTAGATCATTGTTTGAGACAGAAAATGCTAGTTTCTTTGAGGATGTTGAGTTTGGGAAGAAGATAACATAAGAAAAGTTGTCTTCGAAGAGGAATTAGTTTCTTTTCCTAATATGATTATAAATGATATTCAGACTCCAATTCCCAACTTCACTATTGAACCAATTATAGAACAAGACAATATTAAAGTCCTCATTGTTGAACTTGAAATTCAAACTCAACAATTTCAAGAAGTGTCACTAAGGAGATCCATTAGAGAAAGAAGGAGTCTATATGATTATATTGTATTCCTTCAAGAATATCAGGATGATGTGGGCGTAATGGAAGATGATCCAATCAACTTCCAACAAGCTCTATAAAATTCTAACTCTAAAAAATGGATAAATGCTATGGAAGAGGAAATAAAATCCATGAAAGATAATGAAGTTTGGGAACTTGTCAAATTGTCATCAAGAGTGAAACCCATAGGTTATAAATAGATATTTAAAACCAAAAGGGATTCACATGGAAATATCGAAAGATATAAGGCTCGTCTTGTTGCAAAGGGTTTTACTCAAAAGGAAGACATTGATTACAAAGAGACTTTCTCTTCGGTTTTATCGAAAGGCTCTTTTTAGGGTAATCCTGGCACTAATAGCTCACTTTGGTTTAGATTTACACTAGATTGATGTAAAAAACTATGTTTCTCAATGAGAATATTGATGAGACAATTTATATGGTGCAACTAGAAAAATTTGTATCTAGTAATTCAAAGTCTATGGTGTGCAAATTGAAGAAATCCATCTATGGTCTCAAACAAACCTCTCGTCAATGGTATCACAAATTCCATGAAGTAATAGCCTCTTTTGGTTTTGAGGTGAATATAGTGGAAGATTGTATATATCATAAGTTCAATGGGAGTAAATCAATCTTTCTAGTATTATATGTCGATAACATACTCATATCAAGTAATGATGTAGGTTTATTACATGACACTAAGAGGTTTCTCAAAAAGAATTTTGAGATGAAAGATCTTGGTGTTGCTTCTTTTGTAATAGAAATTGAAATACTGTGAGATCATTCTCAAGGTATTTTGAGATTGTCACAAAAGAACTATTGAGTAGATTTGACATGAAAGATTGTGTACCAGGAGATATCCCGGTCAATAAAGATGATAAATTTCATTTAAGTCAATGACCCAAGATTGTACTCGAGACTAAGGAGATGTAGAAGGTTCCCTATGCATTGACTGTTGAGTCTAATGTACGCTCAAATATGTATGCGTCCAGATATTGCATTTATAGTTGGAATGTTAGCAGATATTTGAGTAATCCAGGGATGTATTATTGGAAAGTAGCCAAACAAGTTATGAGGTATTTATAAATAACAAAATATTATATGCTCACTTATTGAAGATCATAAGTTTTGGAGATCATTGGGTATTTTGATTCCGATTATGTTGGATATCAAGATACTTTGCGATCGAGGCTATATCTTCATGTTGGCTAGAGGAGTTGTATCATGAAAAAGTGTTAAACAAATACTTATGGCTTCTTCTACCATGGTTATGGAGTTTATAACATGTTATGAGGCATCCAATCATGGAATATGGTTGCGAAATTCCATCACTAGACTGTGGATAGTGGTTGACATAGAAAGACCACTAAAATTATTTTGTGACAATAAGTCGATAGTGATGTATTCAAACAACAACAAAAGTAATACGAAGTCAAAATATGTAGACGTGAAGTTTCTGGTTGTTAAAGAAAGAGTTCAAAATAGTCAAATTCGATATAACACATAGGAACAAACTCTATGGTGGCAGATCCATTGACTAAAGTTTTACCATCTAAAGTTTTTCATCAGCATGTTGCTCACACGGATGTCAGCCATTTTTCTAATTCCATGGTTTAGTGGTGACCTTATTTTATTTATTTTCTATATAGAATAAAGTTGATGGTTTATATTTCATTACCTGAACTTGTTTATCATGCATGCAATTTAGCACATGCAGTTCAACATAAAGTTTTTAGAATGATCTCACTAAGAAATTTGGACCAGTTAGAACAGGCATAATCTAGATCACTTTACATGTAATTTTCATTCTATCCACTCATACTTGATCTATGTCATTGAATATATTGGAATTGTTGATCAAGGAAGGTTTAGTTACAAGGATAGTGATGAAATCCCCTTGATTCCGTGCTAATACAGGAGATGGACCAAATTGAACTAAAAGAGAATTCTATTATTGAAATAACCCGTTTATGCACGTTTAAGGTTTATGTGATTTAATTATATCAAGTATACAGACATAGCTCAAGTGGGAGATTATTCGACGTATTTAAATAACAATACGTGTAATAAAGTATGAGCCATGTAAGTGGATTAATAATTTATCACATTGGGTTATTTTATTAGATTGTGCCCTATTACGTGATCTTATTAATTAAGACCCTAGATTCCAATTGAGTATGAACTTAATGGTAGAAGCCCATTCCTAGTTAATTAGGATTTAATGGGAACTCTAATTGAACTAGTGTATACAGAAACCTTAAGGTTATGGTCCTCAATATACCAAAATAATACGTACTCAGTCTTTCTTGAATCATATCTGGAGAGAGATCCCATTAAGGGCATTCAGAGTTTTGGTTAAGAAAGACAATAGTCATCTTGAAGCTATCATCAATCGCTTAATGGAATATGATATGTTATTTATTCTTGGAAATTTGGCATGAATGATTACAAGGTTAATCTATACAATATAAATTTGAAGTAATTATGCTAATAAATTAAGTCTATTTCATCCCCATTTTTTCTTTACCATGATTTACATATTTCTTTAGTACAATGGTTGAATTATTAGCCAAATTCCAAAAACAAAAACAACTTTTTGAAAGCTATTTTTTTTAGTTCTTAAAATTTGGCTTGATTTTTTAAACCATTGGTTAAAAATAGATAACAAAGAAAAAATTTGAATGCGGAAGTAGTGTCATAGACTTAGTTTTTAAATACAAAAATAAAAAATAAAATGGTTATCCAACGAAGTCGTAGTTATCAATAAAATTTAAAACAAAACTAAGGTTTGAAAGGTTGACTTAATGAAAATATTGATAGATCAAGTTTATGATTTTTCTTGAAAAATAATAAAATTAAGACATCGTTTGGTAACCATATAGTTTTTAGTTTTTATTTTTTAAAATTAAACCTATTTCATCTACTTTTCTTACAATGATTTGCATATTTGTTAAGTACAATGGTCGAATTCATAGTTAAATTCTAAAAACAAAACAACTTTTTGAAAGTTATTTTTTTTAGTTTTTTAGGTTGATTTTTTAAATCATTCGTGAAAAATAAATAACCAAAAAAAAAATTTAGGATGAAAATAATATCCTAATTTTAAAAAATAAAAATAAAAAATAAAATGATTACTAAACCACCTTAAAATAATACATACAAAAACACTAAGCTAGAAAATTTTGCTTAAGATGCTCCTATTCGAGGTTGAACTTATATATGTGTGTATATATTTGAGAAAAAAAGGCCAAATCTTAAAACACCACGTAAAATGACCATAATACCCCGGGAGCCCATTCCATGACCCAAAATCGTTAGAGTTGCTCAATTGGGTTCTTCTTGATGGCCTTTCTTCTTCACATTTAACTGCCCATTTTACTCTGTTCAACTATTCAACTTCGACCCAATTTTCTCACTCTGGAGAGCTTGTGCTGAGCATCGGCAAGTAAAGAAAATGGCGCAATTCTGGAAACCGGGCACCGAGAAGCCCCAACTGCTCGACGATGGAGAAGGTGGCGTCCTTTTCTTTTCTTCTTCGTACTCTTCTTCATCTGGGTATGTTCATCTTCTTCATTCTCTTTCAGTGTCAATGCCTAAACATATCATATTTCTCTTCACTCTCCTGTTTATAAGATTTCTTGTTTGTCTTCGTGGAATAGGTTTGGGTTCTCGAGCACTGAGAAGCAGAGGCAGAGGCTTCCTGTTTATAAGTATCGCACCGCCATTTTGTATTTAGTGGAAACTCATGCCACCACTATCATTGTTGGTGAGACGGGTAGCGGCAAAACCACTCAAATTCCTCAGGTCAGCTCTTTATTTCTATATGCTTTGTGGTTTGGCATATGTCTGACAGAAAAGATTTCAAGAGTTCAATTGAACTTCGATACCTTCACTATTTAGTTTGTTAATTTTGTTATTACATTTTCTGCTAAGTGCAGTACCTCAAAGAAGCAGGTTGGGCTGATGGTGGTCGAGTAATTGCCTGTACCCAACCTAGACGACTGGCTGTTCAGGTGTATTACTAGCTTCCTCGTCATGCTGCTACATTATGCAGACGGATAACAACAATTTTTGCTCTATATTGCTAACAGTTGCTATAATGCTGTTGTGTTAGCTGTTATATCACGTAGCTTTCTGCAATTGTCTTTACTCAAGGAAAACTTTGGATGTCTTAGTTTTGAACTGACTATAAAGTTATGATGTGAATTATGTCAAGATTCTGTTTGATGGACTAAGCTTCTTGCTATTGTTGTAATTTCTAGCTAAATATTTAATATAGAAAGTTTAATTTTCCCTTTGTTATTTCAGGAAGTATGAAGTATTATTCATGTGGAAAACTTGTGAGAATGCTTGGGCTGAGTTTGCCCATAAAGTTATTGTCAGCCCAATCCTTCCCTTTTTCACAGGAATTGTCATTTGAAAGTATAAAATGCTTCTATTCTATTCCATGACTGAGAATAGAAATTACTAGAGATGATATAAAGATTAATTCAACAAACTTCTGGAAAAAAAGTCCACCTTTATTTTTTTTTTGCCATCTTATTTTCTTCATGGATCGTGTCCACCAACTAAACAGCGAATAACATTGAATTTAACATTACTTAGGACATATCATATTATAATTTGCTTCTCTGGTGTAGAAGAATCAAAAATAAAAAAAGTTGATATGATACTTGTCCTTTCTATTATATTTATAATTGAACTTTACTACTGTTCTG
Organism: Benincasa hispida; assembly: GCF_009727055.1. Lineage (NCBI taxonomy): Eukaryota > Viridiplantae > Streptophyta > Magnoliopsida > Cucurbitales > Cucurbitaceae > Benincasa > Benincasa hispida. The sequence goes on along the minus strand of NC_052356.1, from coordinate 64,234,557 downwards.
CTGGGGTTGCATTTTTGTGTTTTACGTAATGCGTAAGAGGACTTGGATCACGTATGGAATACTGAGTTGTTTTCTGTACTCAATGTTTGGGATAGTTTTTGTTGGAGCTGATGCATCACCAACCATTATGGTATAGTGAGGGATCCTTTGACATGCAACTAACTCTTAGAGGGCTTGAAAGGCTTTGGGGAAGGTGTGGGCAATGCTATGGCTAGGTTTCTATGCTTCTTTTGGGGTTGGATTTTAAGAATTTTTGTTATCATACAACTAACTTTTAGAGGGCTTGAAACGCTTTGGGGAAGTTGTAGGCAATGCTATGGCTAGGTTTCTATTCCTCTTTTGGATTTTAAGAATTTTTGTTATCATACTTTGTTTTTTTTTTATTCTCAACAATTGAATCTCTGTTTATAATTACTAGGTTGTTTCCTCTGTACAAGCTCCTTTTTAGTAGGGTTTTTTCATTTTTTTTAAAAATATTATTACTTCACAGGCAGTTGCTTCTAGGGTAGCTGAAGAGATGGGCGTTAAGCTCGGAGAAGAAGTTGGTTATACAATCAGATTTGAAGATCTTACAAACCTAGTGAGACCTTTTCTTCGTTCAAGATCAATCTCTTTAATCCTATCTTTTCAATGCAAAATAAATCTTTGCCAATGAAATGTATTTTTCTTGTAGAATTGTTGTCCTTATGTCATGTATATTGATAGGTTTTCTATTTTTGGCAGCACAGGATGTGACGAGGGTAAAATTTCTCACAGATGGTGTGTTACTCAGAGAGATGATGGACGATCCTCTTTTGACCAAGTATAGGTATTGAATTAGCTTTTTGTAGAGTGGTCTCGTTGTTGATTTTTTTTCTTTTTTAATATCTGGTCTTTCTAATATATTATCTTATTGGTTTCTCTAACTACGATTGGACAGTTTCTTTTCCATTGTCTGTTAAATATTTCTAATGGTCATTCACATGAACATTTTGAATTTACAAAAGAGAGCTTGTTGTTGATCTGTATTCTTTTATATGGATCAGTTCTTGTCATATTATGCTATGCTTGCAATTCTTAATTTAAAAATTAAAATAATTTTGTTTGACCATTTTAGTGTAATAATGGTGGATGAAGCACATGAAAGGTCTATCTCAACTGACATGTTACTTGGCCTCTTGAAAAAGGTATGAAAATCATTGATCAGGACCAAGCATGTACTTTCAGTAACTTGGCAGCTTAAACATTCTTTAATTGTGTTGATTGGTTGTAATCCAGATTCAACGGCGACGACCAGATCTACGATTGATTATCTCTTCTGCTACAATTGAAGCTAAATCAATGTCAACTTTCTTCCAAACCAGGTTATATTTTCTTTATTATTACTGTTATTATTATTAACAAAATTTGAACTCATTATCTGAAATCGAACTCATTATGTTTTTAACTTTGAAATGGATAGCTGCTCATTTTTTTTTTACGAAGAAAAAATTTAATTGATAAATGAAATAGAGTAATACTCCAAACACCTTATTGGTGAGTTACAACAAAAAGTCGTTGATTGGAAATTATAAAAGATAAGCTATAAAGGGCAAAATGGTGCTTATTTTTATACCAAAAGAGAGTTGTAGAAAGAATTATATCCATAAAACAATCAAAAGAAGAGGAAACATCCGACGTCCCTAAAAATACGACCATTCTATTCACCCCACAGATGCCAAAAAAACGCACAGATGAGAGCCAACCATAAAATCTTCTTGGAATCATGAAAAGGATGACCCACAAAAACAGATGCCAGAAGATTATAAACGTTGTTGGGAAATGGCATAGACCATCCAAAAGCTTCCAAAACAACAATCCAAAATGGGGAAGCAAATGGACAATGCATGAAGAGATGACTAGGGAACTCAACACTAGATTCACACCTGACGCACCAAGAAGGGGTCGAGTGCATATAAGGCATCCTCCATTGCAAACTATTTGCTGTTTTAATGGCTCCAAGCCTAAGCTCCCAAAGAAAGATTTTAATTTTCTTGGGACAATGATGCTTTCAAATCACCAAATAAAGACTTTTATCAGAGGGTTTGCAATTCCAACCAAATGCTCACGAGTGATTTAACAGAATAGCGCAAAGAAGAATCAAGAGGCTAAGTCCAAGAATGGGGGAATTTTGAAGACAAATTGGAGCCAAAAGATGAGAAAAACTAGCCCATTCATTTGTTTCCAGATCGTTAAGGTTGCATTGAAGGCGCATATCCCATGCATTGGTTGTCTGAATCCACACATCAGCCACAACAACATCAGGAAAAAGAGAGGTGGTGATAAAGCCTAGGAAACACAGTCATAATAGGACCACAAATAAGCCATGAGGTAATCCAAAAAGAAAAGAAGAAGCCCCATCACCAAGGGAACGTTGCACACTACTAGCAACCAAGTCAATAGTCTGGCAGATAAATCTCCAAGGGGATTTAAATAAACCTGATTGAATAGTTTTTGGGCAACCTCTTCCAATCACAAACGCATAATATTTAGCACCAATAAGCCTTCGCTGTAAAGCATGCTCTTCAGCAAGAAATCTCCATATTCATTTAGCCCAAAAAGCCAAATTACGATGTTGAAAATTTCCAATTCCAAGGCCACCCATCAATTTTGGAAGTTGCATAGTCTCCCAATTAACATTATGCATATCACCATTACCACAAGAACTTTCTCAGAAAAAATCACGAACCAACTTATCCAAAGTCCTTATAACCACACTAAACAAAGATAAGAAGTAAATTGGCAAACTAGCAAGAGACGCATGGACAAGTGTATTGCGACCACCCTTAGTAATGAAAACATACTTCCAATTTTGGAGCTTGTGTTGAATTTTAGGCAGCCAAATAGAAACTGTTTTTTGAATTACCACCCAAAGAAGAGCCAGGTAAGTAGATGGCCGATGTCCCTATTTGCAACCAAATGTAAACAACATCCATCCTATCTTAGAGTTAGTAATATGAATCCCAAGCAACTCGCTCTCGTAAAGATTAATTTTTAAACCAGAGGCCCTAATATATGAACAATCTCAAAAAGATGTTCCAAAATAGTCCGATCAGTCATGGAAAGCAAGAGCGTGCCATCAGCAAATTGAAGATGGTTCAAATAGAAAGAGGAAGCACTGATAGGATGGGTGGCAATATTTTTCAGATGAGCACTGTGAGCCAAAAGAACACCAAGGCAATCAACAACCAAAATAGATAAAAAAGGCAAGAGAGAGTTACCTTGGCAAATGCTGTGGGAAGGGATGATTTTTCCTCGAGGTCTACTATTACTAATTCTTGAAAATTTAGGGAAGAAAAGAAAACACCAGAGTTACGTGGAAAATCCTAGACCAGAGAGAAAAAACCACGATAAGAGTTTTTTATTTTAATTCAGATACACAGTACACGATACAGGAACAGGTATAAATAACCAAACAATGAGAAACCCTAGACTGATAAAAGACAAAAACGCCCTTAGGGCTAAAATATAATTTCAACACTAATGATAGAATAATTAGCTCTAGAGATACAAACCCTTGATCCAAGATTGCCAAAGGAAACCAAAACCCTTGGTTTGAAGAACATCTCCAAAAACTTCCAATCAACAGTATCAAAAGCCTTCTCAAGAGCCAATTTGAGAACCATACCTTCTTTATGAGAGATAGTTGGTAATTTGTCCGCTTATAAATTTTGGGCAGTGAGGTTTAATGCTTTTCTTTAGCATTAGTCACTAAATTGTTTTGTAGTTATGATATTGGTCTTGTTCTTTTGGACTGGAGTCCTTTCTGTCGTTAGCGTCAGTCTCATTTTTTTTGGGCTTGTTTTTTTATATGCTTTTGTATCCTTTCCATTTATTTCAATCAAAGTTCAGTATCTTAACCCCTGTCTCTTATACACATCTAGATGTGTATAAGAGACAGGAATGAGTGTTTGTACTCTACATTTGTTGCCTTTTCGTGGAGCTTTTTGGTCAAAGGAGTTTTGTGTGTTGTGTTCCCAAATTTTGGTTGACCATCCCCTTTTTGTGGGTTGTCGTAGTTGTTTTTTGTTTTATGTTTTATGTTTGTTTTTGTGTGTGTGTTTTATATCTCCTTTGATTGGAGAGTTTTTGTAGAATTGGTGGCTTCCCTCTCTTGTTTGTGTATCTCATCTAATCAAATGAAATGTTGTTTGATTGTTTTTTTTTTTATAAATACAACTTAAACTAAAGTAGAAAACACGTTATGCAATTTCTTTTTAACTATCCAACCAATAAGAATGGATATTGAAGCCAATACTGATTCAGACAACTTCTATTTTTTATAAATTAGCAAAAGGCGTAGAGGACTCGAAGGTGAGGGACTTGAACCAAAGGTGGATCCTGCAATCCTATCAGTTGAGGTAAAAAATTTGGTGAAGATTTCATATTGTCAGGCCATCTTTCTCTACTTTAGATATTTTTTAATTATTTATTATTATTTAATTTACAACTTCTAATTGAATAAATGAAATGAGACGAATGCTCAAAAGATACAAACTCCAAGAGGAGTGAATGAAGAAATAGAAAAAGCACAAAAAGGAAAAGGAAAAATTCCGGAAGAAATATAAATTGGGAGATGCAATGTTTCATTTTCTTCATGTTGTTATTTTGTTTGGAATTTGTTGACGTTCATATCCAATGGAAACTGTAACTGAAGCTAGTAATACCTTCTGACATACAGGGAAGAGGGTTTAATGTACAAATCTTTTACCTCGAGGAGCCTGTTTCGGATTATGTCCAGTCTGCTGTTTCAACTGTATTATCAATTCATGAACAGGTGACCTCTGAGATTGTGTATATCATTATTGATTTACTAGTAACTGCATATTAACATGTGGTAAAAGAACTCATTGGTACATTTATAGCTGATGCATGCATTTTTCAATTGCGTGCAATTAATTGTAAAGACAGTTAAAATAAGTAGCATCAAAAGGGTAGCAGTCAAGTATGAAGTTAACTGCTAGTTGTAGACTTCCATTACTGTAAGTTGGATGCTTAGATCAGCACACAACTAACCTGTTCAAGCAGGCGTATGAAGATTATTGCACAAGCAAGTAGATGTAAATAGTGTACTCGTGAACTCATTTGTCTACAATTTAGTCAAAAGCTGAATTGACTTTCAAGAGATAATTTCCATTAGGAAGAGTTGAGAGTGGATTTCCACTGTTAAGAACGTGAGTTCTAGGCTTCTAACATATGAACTGTGCGATTGCAGCAGCTACCACAAACCATCATTGTGGCTGATTTGTAGAAATTGGTTTTTAAGAAGCTTAAATGGACTTTCTGTGGCATGTGAAAGTTCTTCAGATAGGCAGAAAATTTTGTGTTCCTTAAACCGTAGCATACCATAATGTAATGTTTCTCGTTAAACAATATTTTTGTTAAATTTATGTTTGTCCCGTAGGAACCTCCAGGTGACATACTTGTATTTCTCACTGGCCAAGATGATATTGATGCTGCTGTTCAATTACTTAGAGAGGAAGAGCGAAATGACAGAAAAAAATCAGGTCTTTTCGTGCAACAATCTGTTTAGATTTGGGCTATGGACACTTGTTGATTATGTAGCATCTAGAACTTGAAATAGTATGATAGGAATGTTATGTACTCACGAGGATTTGTTACAACCCATCTTTGTTAGGGTCTCATCATCCCTACAATTTTATTTTTGTTAAATTTGAAATAAGCTTAATTCAGCATTGTTTTTCTTATGATTTTCTTTTCCTAGCACCGCAAGAATCTAAGCTTGTACCATTGAGTTGTAGATCCGACTTCTTATAGTTTTCTTATTTATGGTTGTTGGTACAAAAATAAATGATGAAAACACTAAACAGTTTGTGCTCTGCCTGAAAACTACTCACGATTTTACTTAGAGTTGATGCATATGGTAGATTTTGGTTCATTTCAGAACTAATTTACATTCTCTTCTTCAGAATTGATCGTCTTGCCTCTGTACTCTGGGCTTTCACGTGCAGAGCAGGTCAGTGACGAGTTACCTTGTATCCTAGTGAGACGATTTGATTTCTATTGAATATTCATTTCCTTTGTCTATACATTTATGATATAAAACTGTGTAGGAGCTTATTTTCTCACCGACCCCCAGGGGGAAGAGGAAAGTAGTGATTTCAACAAATATAGCAGAGACATCGTTAACTCTAGAGGTTAGATTTGTGTTTTATTAAAAGACTTTTTCTTTGCTTGGCATTCCTTACACTGTACTCTTCTGTTCTGTGCAGGGAATTGTCTATGTTGTTGACAGTGGGTTTTCCAAGCAGCGGTTCTACAATCCTGTAATTTCATTTATCTTTTACTTCATAATGAGTATAAAGGTTTATGGTTTGTATCTTCCGCAAGAAGTTGAACTTCTATTTCTTAGTAACCCGGATCAATCCATTTTTTTATAGATCGATATAGTAGTTTGGCTATTACTGATGCTATATATTCTTGATGTGTTTTGATAATTGTGTGTTTATGGCTTTGATAGTAAATATTATCTTTACCATCTTTATTCGTGGAGTATCTTTTATGTGGATTATATAGGTGATGATGATCTAGAAACGTGTTGTTAATTTACCTCCTCTTTTGTAGATATCAGATATTGAAAGCCTTATTGTTGCACCTATATCTAAGGCCTCAGCTAGACAAAGGACTGGTAGGGCTGGAAGAATTCGACCTGGGAAGTGTTACAGGTCTTCATCGTTGCTATTAAGTACCAACTACTGTTATATTAATATTGACCTACTATAATTAATTTGAATTTATTAATCTGTAACAATCAAAGACATCAATGAAGTTATGTTCACTTTTTTATTTACTCCCTGTAGTATTAAGCTGACAGTCAAGGACATGAAACCTTGGCAGCATTCTCTCAACTATTAAAATGGAGTCAACAATTTGTCTCTCCTTCCTTAGGAAGAGTTAATACTCCATACTTTTGAGGAAGTTTCCCTCCTTGATAGGGCCGTTTGAAGACCTAGATTTTATCATTTGAAGCTAGGAGTATATTGACTCTGTTTGGATTTTTTTTTTGTTGTTGCTATTTTGGTATCTAGGTTGTTAGACACATGAATTGCAGGGGATGATTGAGGAGTTCATTCGTCAGCCTCCTTTTTGAGATAAAGGGAGGTTTTTTTGGCAAGTTGAGATGTGTGTTATTTTGTGGGGTCTTTGGAAAAGAAACAATAAAACTTTTTAAGGCTTAGAGAGGGGTCCTTATGATGTTTGGTGGTGATAATCTTTGTTATGTGCTAACGTGACCCCCTAACAAATGAGTGAATTGGCAGCTACATAGAATATGATCTAAATCCTCTTCCAAGAGGCAAATATCCCTCCTTATTAGAGTCAAGGGATAGATACTCAAAAGAGATAATAGAGTTGAGTTGACACCTCCGTCGTCTCCTTATTAAAAAGGAGGAGCCTCCTTGAGATAGATATCACGGATGCCAAAGAATGAGTAGAATGCAACTTTGTATCAAACAAATGATATAAATGAATGAACAAGGTGCCAAGAGGTTTATCTCCCACCTATCCGTCCAAATTTTTTGATCTACTAAAGTTAATGCCACTGCCAATCATAATTTTCTTAGACAGGTTCACTTCTATTCAGAAAGACCTCTAGAAAATCTTAGCATCTTGAGGAAACTCCGATGTTTCTCCTTATTTCTTGTGCTTAAGAGTATTATATTTTGTGAAGTGCAGGTGATTGATTTAGATTTGATATCTTCTTGTACGGAAGCCTTTGAGGAGATTATTTTGTTTAATTGGGAACCAACGAGAAATTGGGGAAAAGGTTCCCCTTTATTTCACTGTGTGATGGAATTGTTGAAAATAAAAGCGTAGAGAAGAGAATAACACACAGTTATGTGGAAACCCTAGTACAGGAAGAAAAACCACGTTATAAAGACTTTTCTTATTATTTTAATCCGATACACTGAATACACAAGGGCACATTGTATAAATAGACAGTAGGAAACCCTAGGGGTCTACCCAATTACATAAACGCCCCTAGGTTAATAACCCTATTTTCAACACTCCTCCTCAAGTTGGAGCATAAATATCGACAAGGCCCAACTTGCTTACACAATAATTAAAGCTTTGTCTCAGTAACCCTTTGTAAGTACATCAGCAACTTGTTGATTTGAAGGAATATAGGAGATGCATATGTTTCCACTGTCCAACCTCTCCTTAATGAAATGTCTGTCTATCTCTACATGTTTAGTTCTGTCGTGTTGAACCGGGTTATTTGCAATACCGATGACAGCTTTATTGTCACAAAACAGTTTCATCGGAAGCTCATTATCTTGCTGGAGATCTGATAATACTTTCTTCAACCAAATTTCTTTACAAATCCCCAGACTCATGGCCCTGCCCTAGTTTATAGTATTCATATGTTTATTGTACTCATATGTTTCTCACTTAAATTCAACATTGTGATACTCTACTTGGAGTTTTAGTCCAAGTGGGAGTTTGTTAGATTTTATGTCCTAAAACTCGTAGTTTGTAAATTAATAAACATATTCTGTTTTGTTTTTTGATAAAGTTGTTATTGAAATTGTAATCTTAAATCCAATAAACTAAGGTCCTGGGGCTATTTAATGTAGTTTGAACTTTATGTAGTGGCATAAATGTGGATTAAGTTCAAATATATAGCCAAAATGGTCTATAGTATATGAATAAGGTTGGGTGCCTTATTCTAGGGACACTATGGATGCGGCCCACTTTGTAGTTAGTACAAACGATGTGATCCTGAATTGTTCATATAAAGATATATGAGTGGGGGGCATCCTATGTAAAGAGTTTGCATAAGACTGAACCATGAAATAGTCACACTCAGCCTCAACACTACTTCTAGCAGCAGCTCCTTGTTTCTTACTTCTCCAGGTGACAAGATTACCCCAGACAAACGTACAGTACCCAGACGTCGATTTTCTATCAACAACAGACCCTGCCCAGTCAGAATTAGTGTAGGCTTCAACTTATCGTTTTTCGGTCTTTCTGAACATTAGACCTTTGCCAGGGGTTCCTTTCAGGTACCGAAGGATACGTTCAACTGCTGTCATATGATCCTCACATGGAACTTGCATAAACTGACTGACAACACTTACTGCATAAGAAATATTTGGTCTTGTGTGAGACAAGTAGATCAACTTCCCGACTAACCGTTGATACCTTTCTTTATTAACAGGAACTCTATCATTCTTATCATTAAGCTTCACATTGTACTTTACTGGTGTGTCAACAGGTTTACACCCAGTCATGTCTGTTTCCTTTAGTAAGTCCAGAGTATATTTTCGTTGAGAGACTGATAAACCTTCTTTTGAGTGAGCTACTTCCAGCTTCCCGAGGTCTTTAATTTCAAATTCTCGGGCCATCTCTGTTTTGAGCCCCATGATCTCTGCATCATCATCCCCAGATAAAACAATGTCATCAACCTAGACAATAATAACAACTATCTTCCCTGATGTCGATCTTTTTATAAAAAGAGTGTGATCAGAATGCCCCTGAACATACCCCTGTGCTTTTACAAAAGTTGTGAACCAGTCAAACCAGACCTTTGGAGACTGTTTCAATCCGTATAACGACTTCCTCAATCAACACACCTTGTTTTTGAATTGACTCTCGAACCCAGGAGGAGGACTCATATAGACTTCCTCTTCAAGTTCTCCATTCAAAAAAACATTTTTAACATCAAGTTGGTGTAGGGATCAATCTTTATTTACAGCAACTGACAAGAGCACTCGGATAGTGTTAAGTTTGGCCACAGGAGAAAAAGTTTCAGAATAATCTACTCCATAGGTTTGAGTAAAGCCTCTTGCAACAAGTCTAGTCTTGTATCGGTCAATTGTCCCATCTGACTTGTATTTTATAGTAAACACCCATTTACATCCAGCTGTCTTGTGCCTTTCAGGCAAAGCCACCTGTTCCCAAGTTCTATTCTTCTCGAGAGCTCTTATTTCTTCCATAACAGCAGACCGCCATTCTGGTTTTTTCATTGCAGCACTTATGTCATTTGGAACCACCTCAGCGTCCAAACTAGTAGTGAATGCTTTGAACTCGGTTGCCAGATTACTATATGTCATGTAACTATGTATAGGATATTTAGTACATGAACGAGTGCCTTTCCTCAGAGCTATAGGAAGATCAAGTGATGCATCACGTTCTTTCAACTCTTCAGGCTCATCTCCATGATCAACCATCTGTGTATCAGAGACTTCTTCTACATCATCATTAGCAAGAATCATTTCATTCTCTGCGTCTCCCCTTCTGCCATTTTTTCAGTATTACTACTTCCTTCTCCCTTTTCTTTCCTGCATTCATCAGTCTCCATGCATACATCAACATCATTAATTTCAGGAATGGACATACCTGGATTTGATGACGGGTTTGACTCATGTACTAGAGTGATAGTTCTGGCTCGATAGGTGACACTACTTTCTTCCTATAGTAAGTTTTCCAAGGAACTTGATTTGTAGGAAGGATCGGATTGTCATGCTCAGAACTAGGTTTAGACAAGGTTTGAATGGAAGCTGATTCTAAGGGAATAGCATATGATGCCAGTTAGTCTCTTCATTCATGTTCTCCCCTTGAAGATGACTAACAGGGAAAAACGGCTTATCCTCGAGGAAGGTGACATCCATTGAGACATAGTACTTACGAGATGACGGGTGATAGCACTTATATCCACGTTGATGAAGTGGATATCCAACAAAGACACACTTTTGAGCACGAGGAGCAAATTTTGTGCGGTTTGAATCATGAGAGTGAACAGAGGCAACACAACCAAAAACCCGAAGATGAACATCAGAGATTAATCGAGTGGTTGAAAAGGACTCTTTAAACAATTCTAAAGGAGTATGAAGATTAAGAATACGAGAGGGCATCCGATTAATGAGATGGGTAGCAGTGAGAACTGCATCCCCTCATAGGTATGACGGAAGAGTGACAGATAACATAAGAGACCGGGCTACTTTAACCGGATGACGATTTTTACGCTTAACTACTCCATTTTGTTGCGGAGTGTAAGCACATGAGCTCTGGTGGACAATACCCTTAGAAACAAGAAAATCCCTGAAGGAGGCATTGAAGAATTCTCGCCCATTATCACTTCGTAAAATCCCAATCTTTGTTTTGAACTGAGTTTCGATAGTTGTATAAAATTGTTGGAAAATAAACGACACTTCAGATTTTTCAGTAAGGAGGAAAACCCAGGTAAGGCGGGTGTGATCGTCTATAAATGTGACAAACCACCGTTTTCCAGTGGAAGTAGTAACTGGTGAGGGACCCCATACATCACTATGAATAAGGGAAAAAGGACTCGAGGGTTTGTAAGGCTGAGACCGGAAAGAAACACGATTTTGCTTGGCACAAATACACACATCACAATATAAAGAAGAAGTATTAACATTGCGAAATAAATGCGGAAATAAATACTTCATATATTGAAAATTCGGATATCCTAAACGGAAATGCTACAACATAAAGTCATTTTCAGAAATAGAGAAATTTAACGACATAAACCCAGTTTGATGATCATCTCTAGAGGAAACTTCTTCAGAAAGGAAGTAGAGTCCCTTATCGTGCTGGGCAGTGCCAATCGTCATCTCCGATTTCAGATCCTGAAACAAAACGGAATCAGGTGAGAAAATTGCCTTACACTTCAAATCTCTTGTTATGTTACTGACAAACAACAAATTATAAGATATTTTAGGCACATGTAAGGTATCACGTAGAATTAAAACGTCAAACGGAGAGATATGACCTTTCCCCGCAACAGGGGCAAAAGACCCGTCTGCAATGCGAATACGCTCATTTCCAGCACTTGGGTTATATGTGTCAAAAATAAAAGAGTAGGGAAGAGAATAACAACACAGTTACGTGGAAACCCTAGTATAGGAGAAAAACCACGATAGACACTGATTTTTATTATTAATTCTGATACACAAAGTACAAGAGAATAGGCCAAATAAATAGACTAGTGGGAAGCCCTAGGGTACACATAATTACTAAAATGCCCCTAGGGTTACAAGCTGCTTTTTCGACACTCCCCCTCAAGTTGGGGCGTAAATATCAATAAGACCCAACTTGCTGATACAGTAATCAAAGCTTTATCTTAGTAATCCTTTTGTGAGCACATCTGCAATTTGCTGATTTGAGGGAACATAAGGAATGCATATACTTCCGTTGTCAAGTCTTTCCTTGATGAAGTGCCGGTCGATCTCAACTTGTTTTGTTCTGTCATGCTGAACAGGATTATTTGCAATACTTATTGCTGCCTTATTGTCACAAAACAGTTTCATTGGGAGCTCATTGTCTTGATGAAGATCTGACAACACTTTCAGCAACCAGATCTCTTCACATATCCCTAAACTCATGGCCCGATACTCAGTTTCTGTAACTAAAGATTTATTACTGACGAGCCATGGCAATTGCGCCGATCAAAGCAGCTAAAAGAATGATCGAAATGAGACTACTCCTGGCCATAACTCCCTGTTTCTTGCTCCTCCAGGTCATAAGATTACCCCAAACAAATGTGCAATACCCTGATGTTGATTTTCTATCAACAACAGACCCTGCCCAATCAGAATCAGTGTAGGCTTCAATGCAGCGTTTATCAGACTTGAACATTAACCCCTTACCTGGTGTACCTTTTAGATATCGAAGGATGCGTTTAACTGCTATCATGTGTTCTTCACAAGGAGCCTGCATAAACTGACTGACGACACTCATTGCATATGAAATATCAGGTCTCATATGAGATAAGTATATCAATTTTCCAACTAACCGCTGATACCTTTCTTTATTGATCGGAACACTGTTACTAGTATTGCTGAGCTTTGAATTATATTCAACTGGGGTGTCAGCAGGTTTGCACCCAATCATTCCCGTTTCTGTTAGAAGATCAATCATGTATTTCCGTTGGGACACTGAGATTCCGTTCCTAGACCGGGCTACTTCCATTCCGAGAAAGTATCTTAAATTCCCAAGGTCTTTAGTTTCAAACTCTTTGGTCATCTTTGCTTTGAGTTTCACAATTTCAACATCATCATCACCGGAGAGCACAATATCGTCAACGTACACAATGAGAACTGCTACCTTCCCTAAAGTTGACTTCTTTGTATAAAGTGTATGATCTGAATACCTTTGGGCTTGTCCTTTGACAAATGTGGCAAATCTGTCAAACCAGACTCTCGGAGACTGTTTCAACCCATATAGTGACTTTCTCAGCCAGCAGACTCGCTGTTTGAACTGATCTTCAAATCCGGGAGGAGGATTCATGTAGACTTTCTCCTTAAGTTCTCCATTGAGAAAGACATTCTTTATATCTAGTTGATGCAAGGGCCAATTTTTGTTAACTGCAACTGATAGCAATACTCGGATAGTATTGAGTTTAGCTATGGGAGAAAATGTCTCGGAGTAATCTACCCCAAAGGTTTGAGTAAACCCTTTGGCAACTAACCTGGTTTTGTACCGATCAACAGTCCCATCTGACTTGTACTTTATAGTGAAAACCCATTTGCACCCAACTGTCTCCGGATCACCTGGTCCCACGTTCCATTTTTCTCCAGAACTCTCATCTCCTCTATAATAGCAGCTTTCCAAACTTCAGTTCCCATTGCTTCCTGTATGTTACTCGGTATCACCCCTGCATCTAAACTAGTGGTAAAGGCCCTAAATTCTGATGACAGGTTACTATATGTCATGTAACTATGCATGGGGTACCTTGTACATGACCGAATACCTTTCCTCAGGGCTATTGGAAGATCAAGAGAAGCATCATATTCCTTTCAAACTAATCAGAATTTCCATTGTGATCACTAGTCTCCTCTTCCTGTTTCTCATCTTCAGAAATCACGCCTTTTTCACCATTATCTTTAGTATAACTCACATTTTCTTAGAGCTGTGTTCTGAATCGTCATTCACTGTCGTCTTCCATTTTGCTATAGTGGTGCTATCAGCACCTTTCCCTCCTTTTTCCTCTCTGCACTCGTTAGTACAAGTATCAATCTCATTTTAATTTCAGGAATACATTGTACCTGATGTCAGGTTTGACTCATGGACCGGAGCCGAGATGCAACAGGTGACGCTGTTTCCTTCCTGAGATTTTTCCTATAGTATGTTAACCATGGGACATGATTGGTAGGAAGGATAGGACCAACATGTTTGGGAATAAGAGGCAGACTCCAAGGGAATTGTTTATTGTGGACCAGTTAGTCTTTTCACTAGAGGTCTCCCCCTGAAGATGGCTAACAGGGAAGAAGGGCTGATCCTCAAGGAAGGTGATATCCATGGAAACAAAATATTTTGCGAGAGGATGGGTGGTAACATTTATAACCCGCACTGATGGAGTGGATACCCAACAAAGACGCACTTTTTGAGCACGGGGGATAAATTTCGTGCAGTTTGGACCATGAGAGAGTGAACAAAGGCAACACAGCCAAAAACTCGAAGTGGTACATCGGAGACTAAACGAGTCGTAGGGGTATGACTCTTTTAAACAATCTAGGGGTTTTTGAAATTGAGGAACCCGGGAAGGCATTTTGGTTGATTAAGTGAGCAGCAGTAAGGATGGCATCACCCCATAGGTAAGACGGGAGTGATGTGGATAGCATTAAGGACCTAGCACTTCCACAAATGACGATTTTTCCTCTCTGCTACCCCATTTTGTGTTGGGGAGTGTAGGCACACGAACTCTTGTGGATAATCCCTTTGGAAGTAAGAAACCTCCTGGAAGGAAGCGTTAAAGAATTCCCGCCCATTGTCACTTCTCAAAATACCAATCCTGGCATTAAACTGGGTTTCCACAGTGGCATAAAATTGTTGGAATACAGATAACACCTCGGACTTATCAGTGAGAAGAAAGACCTAAGTAAGCCGAGTGTGATCGTCTATAAAAGTGACAAACCAGCGTTTCCCTGTGGAGGTTGTGGTTGGTGAGGGACCCCAAACATCACTGTGGACTAAGGTGAAGGGTTTGGATGGTATATAGGGTTGGGAGTGAAAGGAGACATGACTCTGTTTAGCATGAATACACATTTCACACTTTAAAGAAGACACATTAATATTGCGAAATAAATGTGGAAATAAGTGTTTCATGTACTGAAAGTTCGGATGCCCTAATCGGTAATGCCATAACAGAAAATCATTCTCAGAGGTAGAAAAATTTAAGGAGACAAGGTTAGTCCTATAATCATTCCTAGAAACATCATCAGTTAGGAAGTAGAGTCCCCCATCGTGCCGGGCAGTGCCAATCGTCGTCCTCGAGCTTAGATCCTGAAATAAAACAGAGTTGGGTGAAAAAACTGCCTGACAATTCAAATCTCTTGTAATCTTACTGATGGATAACAAATTATATGAAATTTTAGGAACATGCAAAATGTCCCGCAAAACCAAACCCTCAAACGGAGATAAATCCCCTTTTCCTGCAACAGGTGCGAACGACCCATCTGCAATCCTAATTCGTTCGTTACCAGCACTTGGATAATATGAGAGAAACTGATCAGAGGTACCAGTAAGATGATCCGTTGCCCCTGAGTCAACAATCCAAGGTTTTTTACCGTTCACACTAATAAGACCAAAAGACTGTATATTGCCTGACTGGGCGATGGTACTGATTCCAACCGTACTCAGGCTGGTCGTATTGTCAACTGAGGGAAACACAAGCAGGATATTTGTAGTAGGTAAAATAGGGAAAGAATTTACCGGGCTTTCATCTGGGTATTGGGTCGAGCCACAACCGGTTGGAAACGGGGCAGCCACTAACGGTTGGAAGGAAATCGACGGCTGGAAGGTAGTCGTTGGCTGGAGGCAGTTGTCGGCCTGTTGTTGGTCGAATGCGCCTAGGGCAGAATCGGAAAGGTGCTGTTCTCTTTGTCGGATGAGTGGGTTCGCCGGATCTGACGCGAAAACCCTAGGGTACGTCGGCGCAGTTGAGTTTTTGTAGGTCGAAGCCGAAGCCCTAGGCTCGATCGGAAGCTGTCGAAGGTCTGAAGCCCTAGGCGCGATCAGAAGCCCACCTTGTTCGTCGATCGGAAGCTGCAGGTCGAAGGCGCAATCGGAAGAGACTCTGTTTGTCGAAGGATTGCTGCGGATGCGGACGTCCCCGATCGGAGCCAGATCTGGTCCACCTCGCGATGGGTCTGAGGGGTTGCTGCGGCCGTACCTGATCGGAGCCGTACCTAAGGGATCAGTTGACGGCGGCGCGAGACGAGGCAGATCGACTCTGTTTGTGTATTCTTCAGATCTGTCCATGTGCGGCTCCCATTGACGGCGGCTTTCTGTTGACTGCAACTGNTGAGGGGTTGTTGCGGCCGTACCTGATCGGAGCCGTACATGAGGGATCAGTCGACGGTGGCGCGAGACGAGGCAGATCGACTCTGTTTGTGTATTCTTCAGATCTGTCCATGTGCGGCTCCCATTGACGGCGGCTTTCTGTTGACTGCAACTGGACGACAGAAATTAATTCCGGTAAGGCAGCTTGAAAACACTCCTTTACCGCGGCTCGAATAGCAGTTTTCATATCAAAACTCGAAGATCCACCAGTTGAAGGCGACTGTGGATGGTTCTCTTCCATAATGGCTAGGGTTTCGTCCCTTGCTCTGATACCATGTCAAAAATAAAAGAGTAGGGAAGAGAATAACAACACAGTTACGTGGAAACCCTAGTACAGGGAGAAAAACTACGATAGACACTGATTTTTATTATTAATTCTGATACACAAAGTACAAGAGAATAGGCCAAATAAATAGACTAGTGGGAAGCCCTAGGGTACACATAATTACTAAAATGCCCCTAGGGTTACAAGCTTCTTTTTTGACAATATGACATAAACAATTCTGAAGAACTTGTAAGATGATTTGTGGCCCCTGAGTCCACAATCCATGGTTTTTTACCATTTATACTAATAAGGCCAAATGAAGGGAAATTACCTAATTGTGCAATTACAGTCACCCTAACCGTACTCAAGTTGTTCTTACTGTCAACGGAAGACTGCTTCTGAGTCTGTTCATCTACTGAGTCACTTACCAGGGCACGACTAGTATTAGATTTGTCATGAGACTGTCGTCGCCTGCTGTTTGGAGGCTTCCCGTGCAATTTCCAACACTGGTCCTTTGTGTGCCAAAGCTTCTTACAATGTTCACACACCGGTGGGGGTTTTTTATCGCCATCAACATTGGACGATTTTGCAACGAAGGCAACTGCGTCAGTTGTAGGAATGGGATTATTCATGGAAAACGACCGATCCTCTTTAAGCCGTATTTCGGAGCAGACTTCTCTAAGTGAAGGAGTCGGGCGTTGGCCTAATATTCGACTACAGCCACCATCGAATTTAGGATTTAATCCAGCCAAGAACACGGTCTGCCTCTTCGATTTTCAAGCATTGAGCCCCATCTTGTGCATAGTTCCAGACAATCTCTCGACACAAGTCCATCTCTTGCTACAGCATCGACAGTTTGTTAAAATAAGTTGTAACGTCCATGGATCCTTGTTTGCATTCATGGACCTGTTTGTGGAGCATATATAGTCGAGAGGCATTCTGTCTTTTTGAGTACAAATCTTGCGCTGCCTCTCAGATGTCCTTGGCGGTTGCAGCATATAATAATGGTCTGCCTATTTGAGGCTCCATACTATTCACCCAAACAGAGCGTAACAGTGAGTCTTCTCCTTTTTAGATTCGTTCTTGTGGATCGCCTGGTGCTGACTTTGGAATCTCCCCTGTTAGGTACCCAAATTTGTGATGCCCTTCCAATGCCATTAGGATTGATTGGGACCAAGAGAAATAATTCTGGCCATTTAATTTTTCCCTTACAAGAAGTCCTGTAGAATTGCCCATAGAACCAAATAAATAAGAAACGTTCGGCAAAATAGGGAACGAGTTTATCGGGTTCTCTGAATAGACTGGTTGAACCGGATTGGGATTTGCGCCAAACATTGTAGCCAAATCTGAAAGCTATTGTTGCAGATAAGCCAACCGTTGTCTCACATCGTTTGGGTAATGGATCGAACCACAAGTGTTTGTTGAAATGACGTCACCGGCTGGAAGGCAGTCGCCGGCAACTGTGAAGAACCCAGCCGACCGGATGACTCGAGATGATTGCTGGTTGGATGGCTCGCTGTTGGGTAGTAGATTGCCGGTTGGATAGCTCTCTGTTGGTCGAACCTGTTTGACGTGGAAGATCGGTCGAACCCATTTGAGCGGAAGGTCGGTTGAACCCAGCTGCGTTCGCGCTCGGTGTGGCTCTTTGGAAGTCAATTGAATCTGATGCGAGCTGGCTGATCGGCGCGACCTCAACTAGCGCAGATGTCTGAGACGGCGCGGTGGACTCCCAACAGCGCGGAAGGCAACACCCTACCACCTGTAACGACAAGATCTATCTGTCTGCGATCTGCCTGTCCGTTGATCGGAGCTTCTGTCTGGTGCGGCGGTTCCCATAGACGGTGGCTCTCCGTTGACTGTTGTTGGACGGCCGAAAGTAACTCCAGTAAGGCTGCCTGAAAACACTCTTTTACAGCCGCTCAAATAGCCGTCTTCATGTCAAAACTCGAAGTTCCATGTGCAGAAGATGACTTTGCTTGATTCTCTTCCATAACGTCTAGGGTTTCGTCGCCTATCTCTGATACCATGTTAAAAATAAAAGCATAGAGAAGAGAATAACACACAGTTACGTGGAAACCCTAGTACAGGGAGAAAAACCACGATATAGAGACTTTTCTTATTATTTTAATCTGATACACTGAATACACAGGGATACACTGTATAAATAGACAGTAGGAAACCCTAGGAATCTACATAATTATATAAACGCCCCTAGTTTAATAACCTTATTTTCAACTGGAATCATATGAAAGTCATAGTCGATTGCCATAATTGATGATCATCGTTGATATTCTGAGACCCACCTTGTTCTTTAGGAAAAATTTCTGCATTATGCTGTATTGAACTAGAATAAGCATAATTCTAATCACTGCTTTTTCTGCTTAACCATGACTTACCAGCTACAAGTTATCTTCTAAAAAGTTTCTACTGAAAGTGGCACGTCAAGCTTATTTTAGTTGATCTTTGTGCCTTTCATTGTCTTTTCAATTTCCTCCCATTTTTCTTAAATTATTGCCGCTCTCCGTTGAACAAGTTATAGTTGCATTGGTCGAGTTGTTAGTTTATTATGCCCCATTTTTGGAGATTAATATTATGACATTTTCTGCCATGCATGGAATCAAATTATTATAATGCTACCAAGTACACTTGTCCAGTCTGTTTCAACTTATTCATTCAACTTTTTATGTGGCTTCAAGCAGGCTGTATACAGAAGAATATTTCATGAATGAAATGCCCGCGGAGGGTATTCCTGAGATGCAAAGATCAAATCTTGTTACCTGTGTCATTCAGGTAAATGTTTTTGTTATAGTACATGCATTGCTACGATGACATATGCTGTTTCTTCTTGCTGACAGTTGAGGATGATATACAGTTATTCACCATGATTAGTATCAGAAGCTATAAAATAATACGGCACACTTTTGGCCCCTAAAGTTTGAGTTTCGTGTCCGTCTCTAGCTTTCAACATTGAACAATTAAATCCTCAATATTTAAAAAATGATCGATTTTAGTCTCTCTGCTAACAAAATCTTTTAAATAATTAACAGTTTGCTGATGTGACAATTTTAATATAAAAATAATAATAATAGTAATTAACATATATATAGATATATTTTTATAAAAAAAGTTCATTTTATCTCTCCTCTCCCCCCATCCTTTCCACTTCCCCATTTTTCTTTCCTTACCCATCCTCCTCGGCCATTCCCCTGTTGGTTATTGGCCAACTGCTAGACAACACTACACTTTCCCCCCACCGGCTACCAGCTCACTGCCTGCATTACTCTCCTCCATCAATCCGTAAGAACCAAGAATTTTAGCTCCTTGTGTTCGAAGAATAGTAACATGGTTCGATGCTAAACCCTCGAAAAAAAACGAGAAAATGTCGAAGGAAAGGAAACAAATCAAGTCTGACGTGTCAATCTTTTATTCCTGAAGCGATATCTACGATCTCAAGCATCAAAATTCCTTTTTCTCAGCTCCAATATCGTCTCTTTGCCCTTTAGTTCTGTAACTTTGTTCTATGGTATATTTTTCAATAGTTTTCTCCTCTCAAACAACGTTAAAAAAGTATACATTTTTGAACTTGTGACGTCATTGAGACGTTTTAATGTTGTACCTTAGTGATTACAAACTGGTTTTGCATCCGAAGCATCAAGATGCTTAGAAGGAAATGTGGAGTGTTAGCCATTTCATTCAGATTGAGACACCATGAGCAATTAGCATTGCCCTAATTTATCGTGGCATTGGTAGTGTTGACGATGCTGTCCCCTAGGGTCTTACACTAGAATTCCTTTTACACTTCCTGATTGCTTATATTGTTGACTCTTTTCCCAATTCACTTAAATTTCTGGATAATTCCTTCAAAGTCTTTGTTCTACTCCAAGGGCTCAATTCCTACCAATTAAATAGATACGTTCAAGAAAATAGTCAAATAATTACTGAGACTAACAATAATTTAGTCTTAAAAATAGCTGCAGTGAGCGCTATCATAGTTCAACTTAAATACTGTCTTTTCTGTTCTGCTATGTTTCTCATCTCGAATTATTATTTCAGTTGAAAGCCTTGGGAATTGATAATATTCTAGGCTTCGATTGGCCATCACCTCCATCTCCTGAAGTAATGGTTCGGGCATTAGAAGTTCTTTATTCACTTGGAGTCTTGGATGATGATGCAAAGCTTACTTCACCAGTTGGGTTTCAAGTTGCAGAGATTCCACTTGTACGTTGCTTGCAGTCATGTACACAATGATATTGTTCTTTTAGCTTATATCCTCCAATATTTTTGCGATTTAGAATTTACTATATGCCATCTGCACATATTTTTCTAAATTGAATTTAATGCTACAATGGATGCATTGATCAAAGATTTCAGTCATCAATAACATTCTAATACACATGATTATCGTTCTTTCAATTTTGTCTGCTCATTTTTTCATTTAAGTCTGTTCAAGTACATTTGTATCTCTATATCTTTTATCTATATCTGTCTACATATCTGTATTGCTAAGAGAACCACTTTCATTAAGAGGAATGAAATTATTCAAGTGTGATATTATGTTTGTACAATATTATTGAACATGTGTTCCCATTTCTAAAAAAAATTCAGGAGCCAATGATCTCAAAAATGATCTTAGCTTCTGGTGAACTTGGGTGCTCAGAGGAGATAATTACAATAGCCGCTGTACTGTCAATCCAGGCAAGTCTTTATTTTTAGTATACCCACAAGAATGTCAAAAATGATCTTAAAGCTCATGCCTAGAAATTAAGAAATTCACCTGTTTAACTGTTGAATGCCTCACAATTTCTCATTTCTTGAAGCTAATCTAATATCAAATATAACCACAAATAATCAGTGATTGATTTTAGTCCTGCTTGTTAAAATATATGTTTACGATTAAGATGTCCTCTTGCAGTCCATTTGGGCTTCTAGTAGGGGAGGGCAAAAGGAGCTTGATGAAGCAAGGTTGCGATTTGCTGCAGCTGAGGTACTGGTGCTGAAATTCCTTGCAAGTTATATTAATAAGGGAATACAGACCATCTAAGCTGATCTTGATAGATTCATCAATTCCTGTCAGTATGATTAGCATTTTCATGAAACAGTCATCTTGTTTGAAAACTAGGTCAATGTTGTGTTAAGAATCGTCAAGAAGTTGCTTTTGCTGTCTCAATAATCATCTTATGATTAAAGTGTCGATGAACACATTCAGTGTATGACTAACGACTAATTATCTCGATGTATGCAGGGCGACCATGTGACCTTTCTTAATGTGTATAAGGGATTTCTTCAATCTAATAAATCTTCGCAGTGGTGTCACAAGAACTTTATCAATTACCAGGCTATGGTATGTTTTTAAAGTCCTACGTGTAAGCAAAGCATACAAAATATCTCCCTGCATTTCATTGTTTACCATGCACAATTTTTTCAGTGTTTACCCCGCCCCAAAAGAGATGGAGCATGAGATCTATATGGTCTAACATGCACATATTTCCAAAAATATTCATCATAGTATTTCCGAACTTCCAATTTTGTGCAGAAAAAAGTTATGGAAGTTAGAGAACAACTCAGAAGAGTAGCACAGAGATTAGGAATCGTCTTGAAAGCAAGTGAAAGAGATACGACTGTGAGTTCTTGCCTACTTTTATCATCACCTTTATATTTATTTGTGCATTTTGGATGGTATTTGATATTCTCCAATTTCACCTTTGGTACTTGCTGTTCCATCGGAGTTCATAATATCTGATTAAAATATCCTATTTTTCATTTTCTTCTTACAGGCCGTACGCAAGGCGGTAACTGCTGGATTTTTTGCCAATGCTTGTCAGTTAGAGGTGAGCAAATTCCTGTTCTAATTTACTTCTGTTTCTCTATGTTTTCCCTTTCATCTGATTCATGGAGAAATGTACTCGGTAGATACAGGCGCTGGCCACCCAAATTTCTAGATTTTGTTTCCTATCAGCATCTCCTTAAATTTTGAAGTGTCTTTTTGAATATCTCATCTGTGGTCGTTGGTGCAAATTTTTGTCTTCTCTTTGCCTTTTGTAATCCTATTCCTGGCGTGGGAGGTTCTCTCCTTCTGGTAACTTCATTTGTTCAATGAATTAAGTTTCTTATTTTAGAAAAAGAAAGGATTTGAAAATCTTTCTGTTTAGAAACTTAGTAAATACACATACTGATTATTTAAGTTTGATCTCTTGGTTAACAGTTTGTCTCTAGACATACATTTAGAAACTGATGGACCGTATATGCCGATAAATTTACTCGTCTGTAGGCATACAGTCACAATGGAATGTACAAGACTGTCAGAGGTTCTCAAGAAGTTTATATTCATCCCTCTTCAGTGTTATTCAGGTTAGTTTTATCAACCGGTTTGATAAGGCTAAAACGTTGGCTGTTGGATTGAGGTATATTGAGCAAGGTATCTAGTACCTGACCAATGATTTGAACAATATTTCCTAATTTTTTTTTTCAAGCATGAAAACCTCAGGATTAGAAGTAGTAGGATTTATTCTCATAATAAAATGAAACCCGTCTTTCAATTCGGCTGTTAGAAGTAGTAGGATTAGAAACTGGACTGGAAATAGAACTTGACGCAAGAGTTTTGAAACTGGGAGGCAAAGCTACAATCTGATCCATATTTGCTAAGCTCCTCTTGGGTGTGTGTTGCAGAGTTAATCCAAAGTGGGTCGTATATCATTCGCTCGTGTCAACTAACAGACAATACATGCGTAATGTCATCACCATTGATCCAGGATGGTTAACCGAGGCCGCTCCCCATTTTTACCAGCAGAGGCAGCTCAGTCATATGCCTTACTGATCTTGCATTTGGTCTAGACTTATTAGAAGATGTCAACGTCAACCAGTACTGTCAGATTTAAAATCTTGAGATTGAAGATCATGAACCGCATTAATTAAACGGGAGTTAAAGTAGTTGGAGCAGGAAGATTTTAACGTGAAAGGATTATTCTTTTTTACCTTGTGACATTAACTAATTGAACAAATAGTTCTCTTTAAAATTACAAGTCAATTGATGATTGTATTGTTAACTTCTTTTTCACCATCTATGAAAACTGCCTTCAATTGTTGTATTGGTTAGAGCGGGTTGAACTGCAAAGTTAGAGTGCGATTTATTATGGGAAGTTTACATCTAAATTCTAACATCTTCCATTCTATTGATATTTGTTCATTAGTGAATTCGTTTATTTAAAAAGTTGATAGAATCGTGAAAATATATACATTAAATCGTGATAAAAAAAAAAAGGATTTTTCATTGAATGACATGCAAACTATATTCAAGGGGCAGTTGTAAATGTGATAAATTATTACAAAAAAACGAATAGTTAAAGAAAATTTGTATATGGTAAACAGTAGAACATAAATGAATGCCACTATGATGCAGAAAGAAGTAATGTATGTTTAGGTTAGTTATTGAAATGACAATCAACATCCAATTTAATAATTGATATGCAAATAAAGCGAATCATGAATGGATCTTAGAAAATTTTAATATTTGTAAATATATTTTAAAACTCACTCTTACGAAAATAGAATTTTCCTAATAGTTCGAAAGATAAATGGACAAATTATATTTTTCGTCTGGAATTTGGAATTAGTAGGAATTCGTTGGTGGTTTAATAAAGAAATAGGGATCGGTGAAATTATAAGTTTAGAACTTGAAATAGAAGATTTGTGTCAAATAGGTCTCAAAATTTCTTGTGTTGAATGAAGTTTTTGAACTCGAAAAATGTTTAATAAATCTTTAAATTTTTTACTTTATGTGTAACAAGTCCTAAAATTTCCAAATTCATATTTTCAAGGATAGTGATCTATTAACATTTTTTTAAAAAAATTCACGGACTATTGGACATAGAATTGAAAGTTTAACCTTCTATTTAACCGATAATTCAATTTCATATCTAATAGATTCGTTAATTTCAAAAAATGTTTAATATGTCAAGAAGTAATGTGACCACAAAATTATAAGTTTATTTTTAGATACCTACCTGACATTTTAAAAGTTCATGAACATATTAAGTACAAAATTAAATGTTTAATAATCTATTAGATACTATTTAAAACTTAGAAATATATTAGATATATATATATATAAAACGTCAACAATTAAATTTGTAATTTAACCAAAATGACATGTTAGGAGATTTTTACATTGATAATATTATTAATTTAATATTAGATTGTGTTTTTATGTGACTTTTCTTTTTCTCCCTTCTTTACCTCTTTTACATACTATCATAAGTGCATGATGTAAATTAGATGTTTAGATGTAAAGAGAGAAATTATTAAAAAAAAAAAAAATTAATTTACAGATTTTCGAATCTACATCAAATATGATTACTAAAATGTAGTAAAATGTAACCGTCTCGTTGAATAATTTTTTTCAAAATAATTTTCTCTCATGTTCATATTTATCCATTCTTTATACTTTTCTTTTAGAATCATTATAGTTCAAAACTGATATAGCTCAAACTATATCAAATAATGTGTAAAAGTTAATTTGAAATATCATTATGATCAATTAAAATCTCCTACCACTAAATATTTCTTAGCACAACAAATGTGGGGCATATAAATTTAATTATTCGATCTCAAAGTACATGTCAATTACGATTGAATGCTTCCACCACATAAACTTTTACAGATAATTCGTTAGGGGAAAAACACCTAAAAAAAATATTGAAACTCTAAAGTAACACATGGAACCACCTATATCCATATGTAGCTCTCTTAAACTTAAAACTACAAATAGTCTACAACTAAATATTGGAAATTAAGAGCCTTTTGTATATATGCTTATATTTTTAGGTACAAACAGCCTCGAAATCTCTCTTTGTCAAAGCTTTCGTTCAAAACAAAGAATTACAGCTTCAAATTCAGATCGATGCCATCGGCTTCGGCTTCATCTTCAACTTGGGCTCCGGCTCCGGCTCCCGAGCCGATGACAGTTTCTTTGTTGCCCTTTGAGTTTGAGTTTGATTCATACATGGAGGAGGAGGAGTTAAATGTAACTTTGTAGTAATCTGAGACACATCCTCCATCTCTATGTTGTGAAGCCTCCATAGTTTCCTTCAAAAATAATTTCACCACTCGTGAATTTCCCCTTTTGCCCTCTTCATATATATTATAACATTGCCTTTAAACTACCTATTTACATATTTATTGCTGCTTTTAATTTTAGGTTTAAATACTATTTTAGTCAATGTAATTAAAATTTAGTTCATTTTGATTTTTCTATTTTTAACTTTAGTTCATTTTGACTCTTGTGATTTCAATTTTGATTTATTTTAGTCTCTATACTTTTAAAGAGTTATTATTTTTACTCTTAAAAATGAAATAAAAATGAAAATAATGAGGGATCATAATGGTCATTTTTTAGAAGTACGAGGATCAAAATGGACATTTTGAAAGCATATAGATAAAAATGAATGGAAGTTAAAAGTAAATTTACATGAACAAAAATGAAAATAAAATATATTATTTAAGCCTTAATTTTATCAAATTGTTTGAAAGTAATACTATTTTAAAAACTAAATTAGAAAATGCTGGAAATATTTAAACCTGAAAATAGTCATGAAATCAGATAAAATAATGCTCACAAACTCAACAATAGAATGAATGGGCGTGACTGCAAATAAATAATAATTTAGAAAAGAAAAACAAAAATTAAGAAATAATTCCAAATATTTAAAAGGGAAAAGAATATACTAATATATACATATATCAATGATTTTAATTTAATTAATTAGCCATTAATTTTTCTAATATTTTAGAAAATTATTAATACTACCATTTATTCTAAGTATATAATTCAATTTAATAAAAGTTTAAAATTGATTTAGTATAGATAATAAAATGAAAATTTTCCTTATTATTACTATCTAGGAGATGCTAATTTTGTGGGTGCCTTTTGTAGCTATGTTGGTGTATGTTTTTGGTTGGATTTTAGACATTTTTGTATGGGATTAGACACATATGTTTTTGGGTTTAAGCATTTTTCTAGCTATCTGGATTTGGAATATTTTGTTTGGTCAGATTTTTGAGTTATTTATTGATTGGTTTTTAAAGTCAAGATTTTAAGAAGGGTGTTGAAATTTTTGTTGCCTAATTCAGCCTAGGGTTTAATGGATGAAGTTAAACTTTTTTTTTTTTCAAGGCTAAAATTCACTAATTCAACTAAGTTCATTATGCATATAAGGTTAAATAAAATTTTGAGGGGAAAAAAAAAAAAAAAAAAAAAGAAGAAGTATAAACTGATTTCTTACTTGGGGGAGATGGAAATTGAAGGCTGCAATTTCATTTGGAGCTGATGAAGAAGAAGATCCTAATGCCATCAAATTGCTGTCTTCTGCCAATTGATAGCTTCCACTTCTTTTGGTGGAACTCATTAACTGCCCAGCAAAACCCCTTTTTGTACCTCTATACACAAATATATTTACATAATTAAAACCAATTAATTACCAACACTTTCTTTTACACATTTATCACTATTAATTTTAAAAAGAAAATCTTTAATAGTTCAAGTGATTGAGCTTCATAGGTTTATCATTCATCAAAAAGTTAGAAGTTCCATCTCCAAACCCACATATGCATGTCTGCTCAATAAATCTAACAAAAGGTTATAAAAAACATGAAAGACAAACCATAAGAGGTATAAAATGGTAGTTTACCCCAATTTCTCATATTTTAAAAACAATTTTTCTAACTTTTAAAAGAGAAATTTACAAGCTTTTTGAAAATATATTTAGAAAATGAAGAAGGAAAACAAAAACAAATAATGGATGGTAAACAAGACTTTTCTTTTTTCGGTGTTAATTTTACATTTTTTTTCCCTCTATTTTCTAAATATATTTGCAACGTTCTATACCAACATTTAAAACTAAAGAATAACCAATAGTTTTTTTTTTTTTTTTTTTTTTTCTTTAAATCAAATCTATTGTATAAAGATTTGGTTTTTAATATTGTAGGCTTTCGTTTATTGCGCATAATCTAGTTTCTAAAAATTCTTCAATAAAATCTACCCAAATTTTCATTGAAGACTAAAAAGAAAAGGAGATATATATTGAAAGAAAGAAGAGAACCTGAAGTTTGAATCGAAATTAAATGGAGAATGATTCATTTCCATTGAAGAAGAAGAAGAAGAAGAAGAAGAGGAGGAGGAGGAGGAAGATGAGTCTTTGGTCGCCATGTTTTTGAAAATTGGACCTTTGCTCTCTATATTTGCTTCCCTATGGCTTTCTTCCAAAAAGGCTCTCACCCTCTTTGCACTTACCATCTGTATGTCAATTTACATTTATTATACATTTACTTATTTACTAATTATTATTATTAATAAAATAAAATAGAGCTGAGAAATAATTTGCCTTTTCTTGTTCCTCTGGTGAGGTCCATATGTTGTTGAAATCACTAGATATTTGGCTTGAAGGGTGCTCTATTTCACGAAAATATCTCCCCGCCGATGACGTCGCTGACGGACACGATGAGGCAGATCCTGGATTAATATTCACCTGAAAATATTTTTATTTCCATCAAATTTAATATAATTTAAATCCACCAACATTTAAAATTTCATGTTGTCTCTCACCATTGAATTGTAACATTCAACATTGAGAGACGAAGCAGAGTATTGAAAACTAGGGAAAAAATGTGGAGCAAATTTCAATTGGGAATCGGATATTCGGGTTGTCGGAAACAAGGGTTTTTTGGCGGAGGCAGTGACGGCGGCGGCGGAGTTTGGCAGAGGCGGAGGAATGAATTCAAGAGTTGGGAACAACGGAAGATTATTTGACCAAGAAGCATTATAGTCAGTTGTTGGAACAAGTGGCGGTGGAGGCGGAGGCGGCGGCGGCCGGGGAGGGTTTAACGACGACAATGGATGAGTATTAGTGGGCTGCGGTGGTGAAATAATGTCTTGAGCAGCGGCGGCGCCTTCTTGCTCCTTGAGAATCTTCTCAAGCTCTGCAACACCAGGTCCTCTCCTGGGAATACGCTGTCGTTTGGCTTGAGCTTTCTTCATCTCACATTACTTGTTACCCCCCTGTAAATTAATCAAAATGGGGAAAAACAAATTAGATAGGATATGGAATGAAAATAGGGGTTGGTTAGTTTATATAGTGAAGAGAAGAAATGGAAAAAGGTTTAATTAAAATGATGAAAATGTAGAAATAAGTGTGAAAAGAGAGAAATCAGCTAGGAGGAGGGGAAAATTAATGAAGAAGAATCTACAATTTCCAAATAAACAGAGATTGAAAATATATGCAAAAGCGGTAATCAAAATCAAAATCATTGAAGAAATTTAAAAAAGAAAAATTAAATAGACAGCAAGATTCACGGAAAAGGGAAATCAGAGAAAGGATTGAAGAAGAAAGGCATATGGTATTATTATTGTAAATTAAAATAATTTATTTACCTGTTGAATGAAAGAAAGGAGAGAGATACTTGAAAGCACGGAATTTCAGGCGTTTATCTGAATCTTCTCCTCCCCTTTTTTTCTCCTTCGCCTCCTCCTCGGCTTTATCGCTAACTTTGTTACTCTCTGCGATTTTTCCTTTTTCCTCGCACTCCAGCTTCTTTTAGGGAGGATTTGAAGGGTTTTATCTTTCCTTTTTCCTTTTTTTTTTTTTTTTTTGGGTGTTTTAATTTAATTTATAATTTTATAAATAATTTTAAATGATTAGAGAGAGAGGAAGGGGGGAGTTTGAAAGTGTTAGAGAGTATTCAGTAATGTAAGTTTGAAGAGAGAGGGAGTGCATTAAAGAAGGGAGTGAAGCATCTGTTTCTTCCCCACTCACACTTCATATCTCAGAAAATCTTTGCCACTTTGTTTCACAGCTTTTCGTACTTTTTTTTTTCTTTCCCCTGCTCAATGCCTGTTATTGCATGGAATACTTAAGGACTAGGTCTCTTGGTCCCCTTTTGCCATTTTCATTCTTTTTTTTTTTCATATTTACCTGCCCACATACACCTTATTAGCTACTCATACTTCTATTTTCAATTCAAATTCTTACATTTTAAAAGTATATATATTAAAATTATATAAGTTTCAAAGTATAAAAGCTATAAACGCCATTTTAAAAACAACAAATACATGCTAATTATTTTTGGTTTAAGCTACTCGTCTCATTTTGTGACACTATTTTGATTTCTTTTTTTTTTTTTTTTTTTTCATTTGGCAACTAAAACAAGCCATAAAAAATTGTAAACAGGTGACGAGTCTTATGGAAAAAGAAGTTAATTAATTTTTTTTTAATGAGAATTTCATTAAGAAATCAAAACAAAACTACCAACAAGGAAAATATATGGAAGTTATCAGCCGCTAGTCTGGCCAGCTAAATTAATATAGTCCAATCCGAAGAGTCAGTAATGGTTGTTTGTATCGTATATAGACGAATAAAATTATCTTGAAGATAAATGGTGATTTGGAGGAATAAATTAATATTATTGCAAATAAAAGTTCAAGAATAATGAAAACTGAAAATTTATAATATAGTTCAAAAGTTATTTCAATATTTGGCTGGGATTAAAACACACTAGGTTATTCAAATTTTCTTTTGAAATTATATATGTTATACATGACTCATATGCATCACTGATGATGATAAGAATATCGTTCTCATAAGAACTTATACCTTATTGTTTAGTTTAAAGTAAAAGCTTAAACCAAAACTTCTAAAATGGTTTTCCTTTAATAATTCACTTTACCACATGAACTTATATACTAATACATTTTAAGATATATATTATACCATTATTTAAATATCAAAGTCTGAATCCTCACCCTTGCATTTCTAAATCAATGAAAAATAATAACTTTATTGTAGTTTTTTTCTTTAATATAAATATATATAGAACGGAGAGATTGAACCTCTAATCTCAAAGTTGATAAAACAAATTTTATAACAGTTTAACTTATGTTCATATTGACACTTTAGTATAGTTTTTTTAAATGTTATATAATATACATATTTTTTCACTTTGTAAATATATCTCAAAATATTTTTAAATACCTAGTAAATACAAAATTTAATTATTTAAATAATTGACCGAGGTAATCATTCATGTTTATTAATAGATGGAATAAAAAGAATGTGAAAACATAAATTGAATTAAATTAAGGGTTATTTTCAAATAAAAAAAAATGAATAAAAATATTTATAAATATAGTAAAATTTTACTGTCTATCTGTAATAGACGGCAATAAACTACTATATGTGTCTATATGTGTCAGATAGATACAAATAGTAGTCTAATACAGATAGACAGTAATATTTTGTTATTATTTATAAATATTTTTGTAATTTTTTTATTTAAAATAATTTTCCTTAAAATTTATTGAAAAATAAGTTTATTATCAAA
Organism: Benincasa hispida; assembly: GCF_009727055.1. NCBI lineage: Eukaryota > Viridiplantae > Streptophyta > Magnoliopsida > Cucurbitales > Cucurbitaceae > Benincasa > Benincasa hispida. Next base: position 64,203,581 of record NC_052356.1, on the reverse strand, counting down.
TTTCGTCTAAACTGCACTACTTCTGTGCAAATTGAACCTTTATTTCTCCAATTAGATAATATAACATTAAAGGCCTCCAAATAAAATCAGCAACAACAAAAACATATTTTGAAGACAATATGTTTGTTCTCCCCAGACAATATGACAAGTAAAATAGTTCATAGAAAAAAAACCTTAACCAAAAAATAACCAAAAACTGAAAAGTTCCAACTAAATATATATTTTACTTCTAAATGTTTGTGCACTTTTTTCAATTTAATATCTATGGTTTAAAAAGTTTTTATTTAATCTCTTATGTATCGAACCTTTTTTTGATTTAGTCATCCACTATCTAATAATTAAATATGAATATTATGACAACTAATACTGGATGTATTGATACAATCTACCAATTTACTACACATTACACCATGACATTTTGTTATGATTAGTTGAATGTTAAAACCGACCATTCAGTGAAAAATTTAACCAATTCTTCTTATAAGATATCGAGAGGAACACAAATTATTCATTGTGTTCATTCCATATAACTCTCTTGAAAAAGAATACACAAGTTAAACATACGGTATCAAATTTCCATCGATATATCGAGATTTCTATATTTCTAAGAGTTCCACGTTAATATGAAAGATAAATCGACATTTTTATTATAGTAGAACAACCTACATTGTATTATTAACTTAATAGCAGATTTGGTGTGTTCATTTCATATGGTTCATATAAACAAAAACTAAAAGTATTCATATATGTGTATTATTATCTCATTTATTTTTTTAAGAAGGTAATTGAGCTTGTCTCTCACTTAGCTCATCAAACGAGGAGCAACATATAATTGGGTGTACTCATCCAACTTGGCTCTTCTAAGTAACAACATTGACCCTACTATAGCCTAATGTATCCATTTTACCTAGCACTTTTAGAGAGAAGTATTTGGTATCAACAATTGGCCAAATTAGTCCGATGTGCTCGTCTTACTTTACTTTTTAAAAAAATGCATTTTGAATAATGAACTTTATCATATCTTTGACTCTTTTAAAGAAAGCACATACTCTAACTTCACGTAGTCATCACGCTTAGTCCATTTATATGTCATGTGACACGTTCATCCAAATACAACCATAATGACACGTAGTTCTCCTTTGTACCTACTACCAATCTTAGCTAAATTTGTTCCTATATAACAAACTATTCTATATTTCGTATGATATTAATAATCATATAGTTTAACACCCTCATGTAAAAAAATATTATATGTCCCTCAATTACTCATGAATTACTTATGTTAGCAACATTTTTTCACCTTAATAATACATTCAAGGATATATGTACCCTTTGCATACTCAATAATAATGATTTTTTTAAAAAGGATTTTTTTCCCCATAATTTATTACTCTAATTCCTAAGGAAGAGCACACACCTTTCTACACTTTTGGGTCTTGATCCCCACAATTTTCTGAAATCGACCCTTAAAAAAAGCAACAAAATTAATTACATGGTTTAATAGATTGTATTAAATTGCCATGAAATAAAATCTAATAAATAGTACATATCATTTGGAATCACAAACATGAGATCATAAAATATTTAGAAAAAACAAATCTTGAGGTATATATTACCATAAATTTATGATGAATGAGTAAGCATGTTGATATAAATGTAGGGAAGCCAAACTCCATAAGGCAACCAATCTACATGGTGGAAGACCTTCCAAAGATTAGAAGAAATTCAAAGTTTTGATAGTTTTTTAAATATATATTTTTTTCTCTAACACCAAATCTTTCTATAAAAATCAATGTCAGATTCTTTAGGTGAGTTGGTGGGGCTTCCCAATTACCCTCTCATCTTTAGTCCTCACCCAACTCCAAAGCAGCAAAATGCCTTCACATGGCTTATGAGAGACATGCAATCTTATCTAATCATGAACAGAATCACACACACAACCATCTTCTTTTTCAAACCTTTTTTTTCTCCATTGACTCCATTCAAATCTGGATTCCTTTGCAAATACCACCCTCAAATATAGTATTAGTTACAATTTTAAAAATTGAATTGTCAAAACTTATAAAAATATTAAAATTGGACATTCAAACTTAAAATAGTAGTAAAAATTTGACTCCTAAAAAGCTGTTTAGAATATTGAGTTGATTTCTGAAGTCTGAAGTTAATATGTTGATGTTAGAAAATTTCTTAAGTCTAGAGTTAATACTGAGTTGTTTAATTAACTTGGAGGTAGGAAACATTAAAGGGAGAAATAAAGGAAGATGGAGTTCCTTAATAGATATGCAATTTTAATAGTGAACACTGTTGAAGTTGTGGAGGTGAGTCAAACATCTCCTAAATAATAAAAGTTGATCCCTCATAATTGTAAAATTGTTATAATTGTTAAAACTACGTAAGTTTGAGGTTAAATTTCAACACTTGCATAAGTTTAAACTCTCAATTTTTACTATTGAGAGTTTGAGGGTGTAATGGCAACTATCGCTACTGTAATTTTTTCTTTTAATGATATTCTATTTCTTGATAGAAAAATACTTGGTGCATTTAGGTTGCATCCAATTTTTCCTTTTAAAGAATATATATTTATTTAAATATTATTTTTCTTTTGTGATTGGCGACTTAAGGAGATGCGGTCAAACTGTGTATGCAAATATTATTCTTCAATATATTGTTTCAATATAAAGATATATATTTAAATATTTACCTTTTAAAAGTTTATATATATACATATATATATATAAGGAGTAATATTTAAATATGATATTCCTCACTAAATTATATGGTTGGATCTTAATCTTTAAGCATTAAGAACAAATTAACGTCATGTTATGAATGTCGTATCCTAAACAAATCCTCAAGTTCTTTGGATGTATGAAATTATTTTATTTTATTAGATCACAGCTGGATGTAGTCTAAATATAAGTTGTATTTTAATGGTTTTTGCTTTTGGAGAATCATAGAGAATCCAAATTCTATATGATTTTGTGACATAAGTTATAAATAGCCCAGCAGATTTTCTAAATTTACTGGCAAATCAAAAGATTGTATTATATTTAGATATTAAGAACTTGTAGTACAGCTGGTTCATCACAAGTTTAATTAGAAAACTGAAACTGTTTCTGCTTCTAAGTTCCTTGTTTTTTTAATGTGTGAAATTATATGTTTAATTAAGCTGGAAATCGTGGAGGCATTAAACATAAACATAGAGGGAAAGCAGGCAAGAAAAGTATATATTTATTAATAACTTAAATCGTATTTTTTAAAAATTTTAAAAAATGGAATTTTTCTCTCATTTTCTAGAACTTTTTTTTCCGAATAGGAAAAATTAGTATTTATATTTAGAATTCATAAATATAGACGTTCGTTTTACTCAATGAAAACTTGTCTCAATAAAGTAACTAAGACGGGGGAGAATTTATGTATTTTTATACTCATTATTATTAGTCTTTGCGCTTATAAAAGAAATCATAACCTTTTTTTTCCCAAAAAAGGGTAATAGAAATCATAATTATTGGAATAATCTTTTCTTATTATTGTATACCCATTTCCCCCTTATTGCTGTACAGAGCAATTGATATATATAATATAATATTAGCTAAAAATGGAAATATACTTCATCACTTGGTCTCATAACGTATAAAGTTGACACTTTCTTAAATAGGTAAACTTATACAAATAATCATCTCAAAAGAGAATATATATATAGATAAAAAAAAAGGAGTAGGTTTATGAATTATGCCTCCGTATTTTGAAGTGTTTCGTTTTCACCATTCAACTAATTTGTTGAGTTTTTTTTTCCCGTTAAACCTAGATGAAAATCAAACATATACTAAAAAGTTTAAATATCATTTAGACCATATACTTTTAAAGTTGTTCAATTTTAGCCGATGTATACTTTCAATTGTCAATTTTCGTCTCTATTTATATTTTCAATAAATCTTAAATTTAGTCCTTCAAAATTCATTTTTACTCAAATTGGTCAAATAATAACAATATTTTCATGTAAAAATATACTATATGTGAATATATATATATTCAAAAAGTTATAGTAAAAATGCTAAGATAATTACAAAATATTTTTTTTAAAAAAAATCAAGAATAAGCTAGCATTAGATATTGAATTTGAGATTTATTGAAATTACAAAAACTAAAATTAATTAATTTAAGTATAGAGACTAAATTTAAGCGAACTTCAAAGTATAGAGAAACTTATATAAAAATTAGAAAGCATACATACTGATGCAACATTATTCATCTAAATTAATGTAACAACTAATATGTACAAGTTAATTATATAAATATTTTTTACATTGTTTTTTTAGGTGAAGCAAACAGTACTAATGAATTTAATCTTCTCTATAGTTGTAAATAATAATTAGATGCACTTTCTAATTTTTAGAAATATTAATTTCTATCATTTATTTTAAAAAATAAAATATTTTTCTAAAATAATTTTAAAGTTTTAGTGTATTATTTAGAATAAATTTTAACGTTCAAATATAAATGTGACACTTTAAAAAATTTAGAGAGAAAATTACGTGACGACGTTTTTGTATAATTTAGCTTTTCATATATATGTATAACTTAAATATATAATAAAAGGCTCGTACGCAATATATCGATTTGAAAATATAAATACATATTTGTAACTATAGGAAGTAACATCGGCTGGTCCCGTAGCTCAGTTGGTTAGAGCGCTGGTCTTATGAGCCGGAGGTCGCGAGTTCGAGCCTCGCCGGGACCAATTATTAGTGGTTTGTTTTGTTTTTTTTTTAATAATAATAATCGGATGTACGGAAGAAGAAGTGAAAACAGTTGCAGCTTTTTCTTTTTTCTTTCCTTTTTGAGTTCGAGCTGGGAAGGTGGATATTTTGAACAGAGAGATAAAGTAGTAGTTTTAATTTAATAATGAGAGTGTAATGATCTTAATGTAAATAAAACATGTATATTTATATTTTTTGGGGATTCAATGTTGAAAAAAAGTCATGTAATGTCTTATTTAAAACTATATATACCTAGTCTAGTTAATTTTTATGGAAAAATATCGGTTTTGGGTGTAATATTTATCTAGTCCCTATGTTTCAAGTATTATATTTTTAAGACTCCTTTAGTTGTAAGTTTAGTTTCAATTTAGTCCGTAGATTTCAAAACATTATAATACTACTCTTAAATTTGAGTTTTATTTCAATATAGTTTCTAAATTTCTAAATTTATATTTTTAACCTCAAATTTTCACTAAATTTTCACTTTCAATCTTTATGGTGATGAAACATAGTAAAATTTAATTAATTTTAACTTTTAAAAATTAACTAAAATAAATTTACACTAAAGATGAAAAGTGGGCATTTAGTTAAAAAAAAAAAAAATTGGGATTAAAAGTGTAAAAGTTGAAACCCTAAGACTAAATTGAACAAAATTCAAATATCATATACGTAACTATCTTCACAATAATATAATATTGTTAATTTTAGACATAAATTCTCTTGATTTTGTTTTTGAAACTATCCAAAAAGATTCATACTAATGTAGATAGTTATCCTTATTCATATGCGTATAATCATTTTTTGGAGTGAGGAGTGGAGAATGAGTGGATTGATGAAATCAATAATTGACCTAAAATTTCAGAATTGAAGTAGAGATGAAGTAGAAGTATGAGTGAGGCCACACCTCCTTCCTTGTGTTTTCACTGAAACTTGCAGTTTCGGAGTATACACGTAAATAAACATGGTTCAATAACCTGACTCAATTAAGAAACTGACAGCTTTGTAACAAAAAAGCTGCTGCTTTATATGCACAATCCCCACAATTACCATCATCATCATCTACACTTATAATAACTGTTTGGGTCATGTGATTTCTTTCTTTCTTTTTTTGTCCCTTTTTCTTAAACTCCACTAATTATAATCTCAATTTTGTTAATTAATTTCCTTTTTGTTTTTCTATATATTTAAGAGGTTAATTGCAGGTATACATATATATATATTTTACAAACTATCTAATATATTTTTCAACTTTCAATTCTCCATATGTTATTATTAAGTCTCTAAATTTCTTTTAGGGCCATTTATTTTTTGAGAATATAAATAATCGAAATCTTAAATGCCAAGAATTATATATATTAGAAATTATAGATGTCCGACATCTTTAAATTATCATATTTGTTTTGTAGGAATATTTTGATACCTATGTTTAGTAGGATTTCTACCTGGAAATATCTTACGACTATTTATTACTTTATAAAATTTGATACAATTTGAACTTATATGACATATTTGTTTTTATCAATTTGAATTTCTTTTAAAATTAATACAATTTATATTATTTTTGTATTATTTTCTTAATAAAATAATATATCATTATTTTGAGATTTTTTATAAAATAAATATAAATTTATATTTGAATATATTGCTAAAAAATTATAACAATTATCATATAACTAAAATTATATGACATACATGGTTGACAATATTTATTTTAATTATATAATGCAAATGAAGATTAATATATATATGTAAAATAAAATAAAAAAGAAAAACAAAAAGGTACAATGAGGATGCCCTCGACTTCGGAATATGGAAAACCCGTGTTTCAGGAGGGCATCCAAAACTCTCCAGATGCCCTTCGTTCGGACATCCTAGGATGCCCGGGAATCTTTAGATGTTGGGGCCACCGTAGCTTTGGCGACCCGACTGAACATATGCGGTGATGCGACTTGTGCAGTAAGGGTTTCGCAGTGGAATCTATCGACGTTCAGTCTATAAATCCACAATGGGACGTTTCCAATTCAAAATGGACTTTGGGATCAAAGCCTAGACCAAATGTGCCTAATAGAGTAGAGCTCACAATACCCAAAACAAACACAGTAATCTAGATATTTCATGAGAAGCTAGGATACTCGTGAAATAAACGGCCCATTAAAGATTTTTCTTTCGTTTCTTTCGTTTTGGTTTTAGTTTCTGTTTGGGTCTTAAGTTTCAAAATGTTATACTTTTAGTTTTTTAAGTTTTGAGTTCGATTTTAATTTAATCCCTAAGTTTCTATTATAACTTTATTATTAAGATTTGAGTTTTGTTTCAATTTGGTCTCCAGTTTTAAAGTTTACTCTTTTAATGTTCATTTCTTCAAAACAAATATTCACTTCGATCTTTAGTGTTATTGCTTATTCATTAATTTAAAATAATTATGAAGTAAAAATTTGAAATTAATTTAAATAGCGATTTAAAACCAATGAACTTTAAATAATTATAATTCTTATGATTTTTTAAATTAATTAATGAATAATAATATTATAGATAAGTGAGTGTTTAGTAAAAAAAAATTGAGGTTAAAAGCATGATTTTTTAAATTTAAGTACCAAATTGAATCAAAACTTAAATATCAAAGGTAAAATTGTAATCGTATGAAATTTGGGGATTAAACTGAAATCAAACTCAAAACTTATGGACTAAAAAAGTATTTTTTTCCATTTTTGTTTTGTTTCTAGTTGGCCGTCCTTTTCCTATTGAACATTAATTTATTTTTTTTCTATATGTAATAGATAAAAAGATCCAAAGCTTAGGATTTTATTAGACTTAAATTATAGTTTATTTCTTTTTTTTTTTAAAAAAAAAATCTAATAGACTAATTGATTTTATAAATTTTGGATAGGTCAAGGTTCTACACAAAATTGAAAGTATATAGATATATTAGGCGTTTTTAAAGTATGACCTATTGAACACAAAATTAAAAGTTATTAAATTTATCAAATAATTTTTAAAATACAGACTAAATAGATACTAAGGGAGTAAAGTTATAAAATGTAATCAGTTTAATACATTTATTTACTACAATGAGATTTTATACGATAGCTCTTTAGTATTAATTTTTATTTTTACTTTCCATTTAAAAAAATATTGTTGGCATAGGAAACCCGTACGCGTCAATGTGGGTCTTTCATGGACCCTCCGTCGACCCATTTTTGGGGTTTGATCTCATTCTAAGAGAACCGAACACCTATGTGATGTGTTCAAGTTTCCCGCCCCAACCAACAATTTTAGGAAAAAATAAAACGAGTAGATATTTGTTTTAAAGCTGTAAATTGTTTAGTTTAGGAAAAACTTGAAAACGGTTTTTATCGATACATTTTTATGCGTAAAACTTATATTTTAGAAGTTATTATTGATTTGGCTTTCTTTATTCATAAAAACTAGCTTTGGATGTTTTTTCTACCCCTTCTTTCCTATGAAAAAAGAATTAGAAAAGAAAACCCTAATCATACTTAGACGTATAAGTTAGTCTAAATTGATTCGTAGATAATTAATATTAGAGTGAGTTTATTTCAATGATAATTAACATGACTTTTTTTTTCTAGAAGTTGAAAGTTCAATCTCCTACTTCATACTTTTTTTTTTCTAGAAGTCGAAAGTTCAATCTCCTACTCCATACTTTTTTTTTGAAAACCCTACCCCACACTTATTGTACTAGTTCTTTTGTATACTAATTTAAACATATATTAAGTCTTTACTTTTGCATAGTTGTAAATTTAAATCTTCTCTCTACTTTTATATTAATGAAAGAAAAATCTATCTGTTATAATTTGGAAAAATTGTTTTAAATGATAAAACTGTTGAAAATATTTTCAAATATAGTAAAATATCACAGTCTATCAATGATAGATACCAATAGATGATAGTAATCTATCAAAATGATAGATAATGACATTTTGTTATATTAATAAATATTTTAGTTCATTTTATATTTGAAAACAACCCTATAACTTATTGAAATATGAGAAAATTAACTAAACAATAAACAATAAACAACAAATTAAAAAAATGCAACAATTTAGTGGTAAATTTGAAATGAAACTGAAAGAATAAATGACCGTGAATATCTGGAAATAAATATTGAATTAATGAAGTGAAATATAAAGTCCCTTGAAAAAAGAAAATGGTAGAAAAAAATACGTTTAGAAATTGAGTGTTCCAATGATGACATGACATAATCCAGAAACAAAAGGAAAAAGCAAGAGGATTTGTCATGGATGCCACTAATTCTGACGCAATAACACCGTCGGAAACCATATTATGATCCGGCGACGTGTGAAACTCCGAGAATCCATCTGAAAACATACGTTTCAACATCAACTAAAAAGTTGAAAAAACAATCCGTTCCATTTTTAAATCAATGGATAATCAAAAAACTGTTTTTTATTTTCAAAATATTAACTTTTAAATTTGATTCTTCAAGATCTGTTTCTACGTCCAACTTGAAGTCGGTAGGATGAACTACTATAATCCATTCCATGTTGATTCTAAATATACTAGCGGTATTTGTCATTGTTTATAAACTATCGTGTTTACTATTTACTCTCTATCATCTCTCTTTGTTATCGTGTTTATTCATGTACTCATTCTCACATGTACTTAGACTTTTTGAAATATAGATTTTACAAAATATGTTATCAGAATTAAAATATGAATCATTCTTAAAAGAGTCTTAAATTGATTCGGAAGTTTAGAATTTAATTAATATATTATAAATCTCAAGATGTTTTTATGGAATTAACGCAATAAAAGGATGTAAAGTGATACATTTTATAATCGTTTAAATTTTTATCATTATTATTTAGTTTTGATTGATATAATCCCAGAGTATAAATTAATATATTTTCAAAAAACTAGTGATCAAAACAAATGATAAATTAGAAGTGTAGGCAAATTCACCTTCAAAAATCACCGGCCGGCTGGCGGCTGCTATTCCCAGATCGGAAAGGAAAGAAAACCAGTTTCGACATTGCTCTGACTTGGAACCGGTGGCTGGATGCCGGAAAATTCCTCCGGCGTGGCATTCAAAATCATCGGACTGAAAACAGCGAGGTTACCCTGTTACGGAATCACACAATTTTATTTCCAGCAACTGTAATAAAAGTATAACTAATGAAAACAAAATTAAAAAGGAAAAACCAAACTTTTTGGGAGAAGTTTTCAAGTGGGTAAGACTGGAACTGGGAGGAAGAAGACGAAGGAACAGGGGAGATGAAAATCTGTTTTCTAAGCTCTCTGTCCACTGTTTCTAATGGTCGAGAAAGGGCATCAATGGCGGATTTGGCATTCTCAAGAAGCCAATCCATGGTTTCAGTTGGTCGGTCCAATCCAAGGCGATCCTGAACGTCGTAGAATTCAATAGCAGTCGGAGCCGACAGCCGAAACCTCCTCGCTCGGAGGCCTCTCGAGGTGTAAACCTTGCCGGGAACGGCGCCGGCGCTCGAACGGAGGCGACGGTCTCTCCGGCCGAGCTTCGCCGTCTTCTCATCCTCATCATTAAGAGAAAGCCTTTGAGAACCCATTCTGAAATTTTGTGGCTCACTGGATTGTTCCAGTAATGGCAATGTTAATGAACGAGTTTTTATTTTTCCTTTTCTTTGAATGAAAATGGTACAAGTTTAATTAGTGCCCAGCAGCTCCTGAATAACTCTGGACAGAACAAATGACCTCAATTATTTTCATGGTTTTTTTTTTCAGAGTCATTATTGATTATTTGATGAGTTTTTTTTTTTTTTTTAATATTTTTTTTCTTTATAGGTTTCGCCCCCATTTGAAAAGTTTGAAATTCATTCATTCATTTTTTTTTTCAGACCAAATAATTTGGGGTAGCTGTGGAGATTTGAATTTCTAATGTTTTAATTAGACGATATTAATATGGTTAGTTGCATTATGTTTCAATTGAAAAATTGATCAATTAATTCAAACCATGTTAATTTGGTTGATTTCAAAGGAGCATGAAACTTCTTAGATATGGAGTTCAAGGCCAATGGATTAACGTGTAATTCAATGTTTTGCCACTGAAGATTAAAATATTGGTGTTGATATTGATATAGCAATCAAAATTTCAATATAATGGATATATCAATAAAATATCTATTACTTAAAAAATCATACCTAATTTTGAAAACTAAAAATGTTTTTAGATTCAGCTAGAATAAAAATGTTTAACTAGGAAAGATATAGTCATGGTAAAGAAGTTATAAAGAAAACAAACACAATTTAAAAAGGGATAATTATAGTTGTAGACCCTCTACAAAATTTATTTTCATAAATATCTAAAGTTTTGAATATTTTCAATATTAAGGTTTTAATTAAAGACAGGACGAAAATACTTTAATTTATGGGTAGTTGACCTTCTTTCATAGGTAGTGATCCTGAAGGGTCACAAACATAAGCATAAGTGGCGATCCCATGGAATGTCGAACATGAACATAAGAAGTGAACCCGAAGGTCCATAAACATGGAAAGTAAACAGCACAATAGGAGTGCTAATTGAAGCCATCAACTCAACATTAGGGTTGGCAAAAATCTCCATGGGGTCAAGTCATCGCAGGTACCCGCCCCAAATCCCCGGTTTGATTGGGGATGAGGTCAAACCGAGGACATAAAAAGGTATCCTCGCCCCGTCCCTAACCTCGTCCCCAACAAAGATGATATAACAGTGATTCATGCTATGCATTACATGTTTTTTATGCACCTTTTACTAGGAAAAATGAATTATCACATGAGTTTTCTCTTGAATTTTGGCTTAAGTCACAAAATGTAGCTCTTGAAGGTCTAATTGGGCTTTGATTATGATATTTGATGATTTGGAGCTAATTTGGTGAATTTTGAAAATTATTGTTGGGTATTATGCCCTAAAACTTGTAGATAGTAAATGTAATTAATTGACTGTCATCAATAAAAAGTTATTGATGTTATTTGAATAAAAATTATTGATTGCGTTGTATTATATTTTGTCTTAATAACCCTAAATCCAATAAACTAACATAGGTTGTCTTATGAGTCTTGAATAGTATGTGGAGACATATAGGGATCAACGTTTAAGATACAACCTAAATGGTCTATAGTATAGGGACAAGGTTGGGTACCTTATCCTGGTAACACTATGGACACGACCCACTTTGTATTTGATAGAAATGCAAGATCCAACTCGTTCGTGTAGGTGACATATGAGTGGGGGTATCTTATGCAACGAGTTTGCATAATATTGAACCGTGAAATAGTCACTATTAGATGTAACACCGTTGACTAGTTAGGTTTCTATTTCACTAGGATAACCTAGGCAACTTAGTCTTAATCCTGAGTATATTATAAACTCCTGTTCACGAGGGATTATCCTTTGATTTATATGGGTGAGAATGATCAGTTCGCTGACTCAATAACTTCATCATTTTGAGGACAAGATTGAGTGGGGAGCTGGGAACATAATATTACAAGATGAAATTCACTTTTTCTCAACTTTAGGGTAAGTAGATAAGTGTTCCCTTAAATGGTGCATCTGGGACTTGAACAAAGGGCTATACCCTCTCGTTGGTCTAAGAGGGATTTTTATTTAATGGTCGGACCATAAATAAGTTGTGTTGGGATTGATGCCCTAAATCTCGTAGGGTCTTGTAGTTTGTAAACACTTGTATGAACAAACATTTTGTGATTTATAAAATAAGATATTCTATTCACATTGTCTATGAAATATATGATATTTTAGTTGCATTAACCACAAACCAATAAACTAAGATCCATGGTTATCATTGTAACTTAAACATATATGTGGGGGCATACAAGTGGATCGTGTTTTAAGTGATAACTTAAATGGTCTGTAGTATATGGATAAGGCTGGGTACCTTATCCTAGTGACACTACTCGTATGACCCGCTTTGTAGGTGTTACAAATGTTGAAAAGTGCTACAAATGATCTGATCCTAATCATTCATGTATTAGACATGCAAGCAGGGATATTCTATACAAAAGAGTTTCTATAAGACTGAACCACAAAATGTTTATTCTCGTTATATAACACAGTTAATAATTGAGACTTTCATTTCACTAGGATGACCATAGGTAACACGACCTTAATCCTGAGTGAGTTGTGAACTCCTGCCTGTGAGGGTGGTCCTTTGATTTGCATGGGTGAGAGTGACCAAATTGTCGATTAAACAAGCCTACCATTTTGGGGATTCATTTGATTGGGGAGCTGGGAACTCATCTACATAAGATGGAATTCACTCGTTCCCTCAAGCAGGGGTAAGTAGATACATTGCTTCTTTAAGGTTTGATTTCGAGTCTTAAACAATGTGACGCCACGCTCTCTCTTGGCCCGAGAAGGGTTTAGTCATAGTGGGACTATGATCTATTGTTCATTAGAGGAATCAGTGGTACTTAAAAAGTTATATATAACTACAGGGGCAAAATGGTAATTTGGGCTAGCTGTACTTACGAACGATTTGTGAAGGGTCATCGTATTGTTGATTGGTTATATCTAATGGACACAGAGATATATCTGTAGTGCTTAGAGTGCAACTATTGGTCTTTAGTAGAGTGCCCGCAGTTAACGGATGATGGATAATGTGATTGAATAGTTTAATTAGTTATTCACGTATCATTGGAACTTCAAACTACAGGTCCATAAGGTCTCCTTGGTAGCTTAATGGATTTAAGTTGGGAATTAGTTTTTGAGTTAATTGAAATGTTCAAATTAACAAGAGGGAATTTGATTATATATGATATAATTAAATTAATTAAATTATATATGATATTATTGATATAATGTATTTGATACATTATTGTTTGATTAGAGGAACTAATCTTTGGATATGATTCAAATATATTTTCTATGAATTAGATTCATAGTTATTAAATTTAATATAAATATGATTTATATTAAATACCATAAAATAAAGAAAAAGAACTATGGTTTATATATTGTTATGATGCAATATTAAAACTATAGGTTATGAATATAATATGATAAGTTAGTTATCATATTTATTTATATTTATTAATTATTTGATAATTAACTTCCTTTTCTCCATAACCACCCTTAGTGGGTAGTTATTTGGTTTTATGGAAAATGTAACGACCCGACCCCCTAGGACTTAGGTAAGACCGTTATTAAAATAAATGCATGCACAGAGTTTAAAACGACGCTTAGTTATTTGAAATAAATGCTAATTAAACAAGAGAAGTTCATAAGGCATTGATTAAATGCAATTGTTAAAACAGTTAATAGGGTACCCAAAATTCTTAAAGGCTAATCAAAGACATATAAAAGAAATAATCCTTAGTAATAAATTTTAAACAGTAAAACCAAATAACAGATTTCAAGATACGGAAGCAAAGAGGTCTAGTCCCAGTGACACGATCATGAATTCCACTGCGCCATCGCCGGTACATCTTTACCTTTTCCTAAAACATCAACATAAGAAAGAATGAGTATGAAATACTCAGTAAGTAATCCCCACCACTAGGGTCAGGCTAGGCATTTATGTCCTCTAGATTCCCACCTATGGTATATAAGCACATGAAACAGACAAGGGACTGAGTTCTATCCTATTATAGTTAAGTATGCCCACAAAACTGGTGAATCCCGAAGGAAACACAAAATTGGTGAATCCCGGAGGAAACACAAAACTGGTGAATCCCGAAGGAACACAAACTAGTGAATCCCGAAGGAAACACAAACTGGTGAATCCCGAAGAAAACACAAAACTGGTGAGCATCTAACTAATCAATGAGGATATTCACACAGTCTCAACGTTCTAAGAATCAACACCGTACAATTCTAAAACATACATGAAATCCTTGCATCACATACACATAATCCTCAACAACATACTATACAATATTCATGTATACCTTACATCATAATTCCACAACATGCAAGTATACCTCAACACCAGTAGATCAGACATCGACATATGAAAACACATACTATCACATACTAACGATTAAGTACTTAGGTGTGTATGTAAACAAATCAGAACTCGTGCCAGAACATACTTTGATTCAGTTCATACTGTCAATCAACATGCTAACATTTACCATAACATACACTCATCACACTAGCATACAACTAAAGCCTGGCCCGTGCGCAGTTCCAGTGGTAAGATTACTTACCTTAATCGAAAATCCACAGATAAACTCAGACAACCAAACGATGACTACGGTTTGAAGAAACGACCCTAACATACGAATACAACCATTAAGTATCAGTCCAAAAAATAATTGCGACATCTCAGAGTCAAAACCACAATACCCAAAAGCTTACCCAAGGAACTCGCTTAACAACCACTTCAAATCTCCTTCCAACAGATTTTAACTCCCAGTGGACGACAACTCGGAACCCTAGAGACACAAGGGTTAAGTCAAACTTAATTTAGTGATCAAAGCGTGCCCACAAACAAACAATAAGGATTATACCTCTTACCAAAACTCTTGTCGAACTATCTCGAACCCGCTGGACAACCCCTCCAACAGTTTCCTCGATTCAAATCTAAGGCCAAAAAATAATTCGAATAAGTTAACCTTCATTCCAAACTTAATGGGGGCCCAACTTCCACCCAAAACTTCACAAAAGGCTTACCTAAAACTGCCAGATCCAGCGAACCCAAAGATGACGGCAGTGGCAGACGGCGAACAGAGGGCTAGGAGGCGCTATAGCTGGAGACTGGAGCAGCAGCGGGCGGCGGACGCGCAGATCCGATGGCTGGGCTCAGACCTGGGCCAAATCGGCATGGTGGGCGGGTCAAAGTGGGAGTAGAGGCGGCACATAGATCTGGTGGCTTGTGCGGCAAAGGGAGGGAATGAGGGAGGAGCGGTGGTCGGACGACTGTGCAGACGGCAAGGGAGGCACGGCGGTCAGTCGACTGTGCAGATGGCAAGGAAGGCGCGGCGGGAGAGCTGGGTGTCTGGCAGTGTGTCTGATCGGCAGGATCTGGCGACGAACCACGAACGGCGGCGATTGGACGGCTGAGAGGAGGGCAGTGAGCGGCATTGGAAGCAGAAACGGGGGGGGTGGGGTTGCCGTTTGAGGAAGAAGAAGGAGAGTGTTGGTGGTTTTTTTTTTTTTTTAAGAAAAAGATAATAATAAAAGTAGGATTGATGGGGGTTTAAAATATAATAATTAAAAAGGAAAGTATAATTATAATAATTTCTTTCCGTTTCTGAAAGGAAAATTAATTCCTGCCATAGCCTTCACATTGAAATTCAAAATTTAATAATTTTTAATTTTTTCGCCAAAACTAAATTCCCGTATTTATACTTGAGATCCAAAATTCCAAAAAATGCCCTTCGACCAAGCAATTATTGAATTACCAAGGATAACGTTTACTAAAATTGCATTAATTTTATAAAAAAAATGTGCGGGATGTTATAGAAAAGTGAGATAAATGAATTGTTTTATTATTCCAAAGGACAAGTGAATACTAGACACGATTGGAAATTGAGTTACTATTGATCACTTGAGAGACTAAACGATCGACTAAAAAAGTCTATGCCGATAGACTCGTTCATCTACACGAACAGTGTTATTCCCTTCTCGATCGTCTTCATCTTCCACTCTATACTTCCCCTATAACCAAAATTAGCCAAAGCCCACCATCCTGGATTCTACACTGAGAATACAAGGTCACCAAGTTAGTGTCCGGTTGGTTCGAGGATCGAGTTGCCTGTTTGCTACTGTTCGAGGGACTTCGATTGTTCGCGGCTCGTGAACGCCGTTAGATCGAGGGATTTACACTACAAGAATTTTGACTTCTCCCGACGTCATATTTCATCGGGAAAGTGTGGAAAATCCGTCGAGAGAGGATTCTTCCGACACTATAACGGTTCGTCGGGAGTTTGGTTTGGGGAGAAATCTGTCGGTGAGAGGATCTCTCCAACGAACTTTTGAACGGCGTCGGGAGTTGAGTGGGAAAACATCCTGACGCCTAGTATACGGCGATCGACAGTCCAAGAACTCCCGACGAGTTACTATTCGTCGGGAGTTCCCCCCTAACTGTTGACGTCGCGTCGGCATCGGGAATTCCCCCATAACTCCCAACATCTCGTAAGCGTCGGGAGTTCCCCCTAACTCCCGACGCTACATAGGCATCCGGAGTTCTACCATAACTTCCGACGCCGTTTTAGAGTGGGTCGGGGATCCTATATGCATGGGGAGTATTAAAATTTAATATATCATTTGTAATTTTTTAAAATTTGATCTGAAATCCTATGAAACATATTATACCAAATAAAGATTCACATAAATGAAAATGAAGTCCATTTTATAACAAGTAAAAAATTACAATATCCAAACGAAGTTGGTACTAGAAATTACAATATCCAAACGAAGTCGGTAAACATTCTTATCAGAAATACATAAAAGAAGTAAAATGAAAACAACATCTAGAACACTTCTCCAACACAACATCTTCAACAATTGTCCCAGCTCTTCTCCAAATAGCATTCTACAATGAAACAAAAATATTGAAATGTTATATCGATAAACAATTCAAATTCACGTTCAAACTCCAATACGAGTGGTAATAAACATCCAAACGAGTAAACAATGATGACCAACACACATAAAACTCAAATTTGTCCCCAAAATGGTTTGAGGAATGAATATATGAAACTGGGTGTAACTTAGACTGCAACTAACTATTGTTCTTTACATTAATAATTTACATTTAAAAGGAAAATAGAGAGGATCATCCCAATAAAACAACACTACTTTCTCCATATTTTGCTTCTAATCACAACAACGAAGACAATAAATAACAAAGTTGTTTCTTCTTTCTTTGACAACAAACATAGTTTTTTAGATACCAAATAAACCAAATGGAGAGAATAAGAGAAAAAGCAAGTGAGAAAAAAAAACAATTAAAACAATATGTGACGCCAAGAAAAATTTAAAAAGCTAATTAAATTGCATTGGCAAGAAAAACATGGTCATCCTTACAAAAATCTCATAAAAAAATATGTAATTTTAATTTTAGTTGTATGTGGCATCATTATGAACCAAATCAGAGCAAGAGGCAAGGAGAGAGCAAGAGACAAGAGAGAGAGAAAAAATGAATGTGGCTGAAATAAGGGGCAGATGAAAGTCTAAACTTTAAAGAATAGTATAGGAGAGAGAAAGAGGCAAGGAGAGAGCGAAAGGTAGGGAGAGAGTGAGATTCATGGAGAGAGCGAGATTCAGGGAGAGAGCGAGATTTAGGGAGAGAGCGAGAGGTAGGGAGAGAGCGAGATTCAGGGGGAGAGTGAGATTCATGGACTTTGATTAGGCTTTTGAAAAATCAAGGCATGGTGGGATGCTTATCTAATTTGTATGAGAGTGCTGAAGCTTTAAATGACACATATTTACAACCAAATCAGAGCAAAAACACCCTTTTGAAGCCTAAAGTTTCACATATTTCCACAAAATAGTGCAACTACACAGGCAAAAAGAAATGTGGGAGGAGGGTTTATGAAGGATGTGGTTACTTACATGGTGATGGATGATTTGACTATGAACCAATGTCCACCATTTGTAGTATTACTCTCCTTAACAAGTTTAATATCAAAGAAGTTGGTGCTTTGGTGGAAAAAGTCATTACTTTGGATGTCAATCAGGGTGTGAAGCTACTGAGGGCATCTTTGCAAGCGAGATTCAGGGAGAGAGCGAGATTCATGGAGAGAGCAAGATTCAGGGAGAGAGCGAGATTCATGGAGAGAGCGAAATACATGGAGAGAGCAAGATTCATGGACTGTGATTAGGCTTTTGAAAAATCAAGGCATGGTGGGATGCTTATCTAATTTGTATAAGAGTGTTGAAGCTTTAAATGACACATATTTACAACCAAATCAGAGCAAAGACACCCTTTTGAAGCCTAAAGTTTCACTGTCTGGCTCTACCTTGCTTTTGCCTAATATTAAATCTTCAGCTGATCAAATGAAGTTATACAGGTGCTCTTATAGATGTGACTATAAAGTTTCTAGTAATCCTAAATATCTTTGTCCGAGTTGTTCGTATGTTATGAACCAAGTCTGTGAATTTGTGAATCCACCTAATAGTGCAACTACACAGGCAAAAAGAAATGTGGGAGGAGGG